>NC_079165.1:30559981-30804981 GCF_947568905.1 Ostrea edulis | reverse complement strand
CTTTGACGAGGAAACCATTGTTCAGGACGACTGCCGCCATATACATGGCATCGTTGTTCCCTAAGCATGCGCTCTGTTTCAACCCAGGTAACAGTCTCCGGATGCGATGCACTCTAGCGTCCTTTAAAGAGAACTTATTGACAGTATACTGATTATATAATCACCTTTGGAAATGGTAGAGATATAAATGGCAATAGCTTTTGTTTCATAACCAGATAGACCATATATCACCATCGGCAGAACGTGGCGCAGAAGTTTGCATGACGTGAGAGTTAAGCGGGAGGCAGACGCAGCCTCAGATCACAACTAAGTCGTGGCTGAGCTGAAGGCCTACAAAGACCAAGCAGGTCGAACATTCCACAAATACAATGCTCACAGCCTCAAGGAGAGGGAGACAGCAAATGAGTACAAACTGGAACTAAGAAACAAATTCAGTGTACTTTCCCAACTAAATGAAGAAACAGTTGAAGAACACTGGTGTGGCCTGAGAGATGTCTGGCAGACAACATGCGGGAAAGCTCTTGGGGGGAAAAACCGAGAAGACATAAAGAATGGTTAGCAAATAGAACTTGGACTCTGATCACAGAACAGAAAGACCTGAAAAACAAGATCATCCAGACCCAGGATGAAGATCACAGACACGACATAGAGGGAAGTCAACCTTCAAGTCAAAAGTGCGATACATGATAAGAAAAAAATCATCCATGAGCTCACAGAGGAGTCAGAAACAGCAACAGGACAGAGAAATATGAAAAGACTCTATGAGATAACGAGAACGCTTTCTGGAAAAACTGGCAACCCCACACGTCCAGTCAAAGACAAGAATGGACACACAATCCCAGGAGAAACAGAACAGAGAGCAAGGTGGGCAGAGCAATTCAAAGAGACACTGAACAGACCAGTACCACCTCCCTCCCCCAGATATTCCAACACCAACCCAGCTTTTAAACATCAATACTGGCCCGCCAACCAAGACAGAGGTCATCAAAGCTATCAAGTCCCTCAAGTTGGGCAAAGCAGCGGGTCCCGACGGAATACCACCCGAAACAGAGATGTTGCATCCCCCCCTACACAAGATCAGGGAGCAGGAAACAGTGCCAGAAGAATGGAAACCCTTGTAGAGCTGCCGAAAAGGGAAATATCTCATCATACAACAACTTGAGGGGCATTATGCTATTATCCATTGCCACAATGAGAATAATCATAGAGCAGTCTATGGAGTGGCAGCCCCCCTATATTCAGTCTTTGTTGATTTGCAGAAGGCATTTGACAGTGTTGACAGGGATACCATCTGGAAACTCATGCATCACTACGGCTTCCCATGCATACTTGTCTCCATCATTCAGCAACTTTACGAAGATGCCACATGCCAGGTCGTACATGATAGAAAGCTGACAGAACCTTTCTTTGTAGGAACCGGTGTTCGTCAAGGCTGCTTACTCTCGCCGACAATTTTCCTGATAGTGATCGACTGGGTAATGCGGCAGTCCACAGCAGGCCAGAAGACGGGAATCCAGTAAACCTTCACTAAACAGTTAGAGGACCTGGACTTTGCTGATGACATCAGTATTCTCTCCCACGATCAGCAAGACGCCCAAGAGAAGATGTGCCGTGTTGCTGAAGAAGCAGGAAAGACAGGTCTCCAGATCATCATAAAAAAGACAGAGGCGATGAGAGTCAACAACCGGCAACAAAACCCACTACGACTTGGACTGGAAGAAATCACGGAAATAGACAAGTTTGCCTATCTCGGTAGTGTGGTCAGCAAAGATGGCGGGACAGACGAGGACATAAAGAGTCGCATCAACAAAGCCCGACATGCTTTTAATGTCCTCAGACCAATATGGAATTCCTCTGCACTTTCAATCCACAACAAAATCCGAATGTTTAACACCAATGTAAAATCTGTCCTTCTTTACGGCTCTGAAACTTGGAGAACAACAAAACAATCACCAACAAGCTCCAGACATTTATCAACAAATGTCTCCGACGCCTCATTAACATCAGATGGCCGGATGTTATTCCAAATTCAGAACTCTGAAATAAGACCAAGCAAGTTCTCATAGACCTGGAAATCAGAAAACGGAAGTGGAGCTGGATTGGCCACACGAAAGTCCTCGTCAAACGTCACCAGACAAGCCCTTGAATGGAACCCGAAGGGCAAAAGAGAGGTAGTAAAAACCAGACAGACCTGGCGGAGAAGCATAAACGAAGAAGTGAAGGCTGCGGGAATGACATGGGCTGAGCTAAAGAGGATCGCACAGAACCGTGTGCGTTGGAAGAGAATGGTTGCGGCCCTATGTTCCCCAGGGAACCCAGAGGATTACGTCAAGTAAGTCAAGCTTTTGTTTCATAAATTGGCTAAACAATGTAATATGTAAAATATTATTAATCTTCAAAAGCAATTGACATGTCCCCTGGAAAACCCTTTAATACTTTATATCTAACTTGTTAATTATCGTTAAATAACACTTACTATTTTCTTTTCTAAATCTTTAAATAGTTGTATTCCAATTCGCTTTCTGCTTAAATCACTGATATCTTGAGAACCGAATCTTCGGAGCACTTTATCCAGAATCTTATAGCCTTTGGGGGCTGGTGCATCCAAATATGAACAGAAACCGTTGGTTGAATCCTGTTCCATCTTTTGCTGATTAATATTTGCAAAGTAATGGAAAGACAACCCTGAAATTCAAAATTACTTTTAAAGTCAAAACGGTGTATGTTTATATAGATATATCAGTGAATTTGTAGAATTTTTCTTCAGTATATGCTAAGTAATTATGTTGTACTTTTGAATTGTTCACGTTTCCTTCTAAGTCTGATGATGTCGAGTCTCTCGTCCGTCCACTGAAGGAAAGAGAGACATTTGTCCTCCCGTCTCTTCAGCTGTAGTTCAAACATTGGATGCAGGGAGCTAGGAAAAGGTATCTACACAATAAACAAACATACACCGCTAAAAAAAGATTGAACATACATGTACAGTTGTATATATATATTTTAAAGAATATGCAGTGAGGTTATGCTACTTGTTTTCTCTTGCACAAGAAATCAATTACAGGTAAAAAAAAAAAAAGATTGACAGTATCATTTTCTAATCTATCAAATATTGTGATATACTCTATCATACATGAAATATTCTGATATACTCTATCATACATGAAATATTGTGATATACTCTATCATACATGAAATATTCTGATATACTCTATCATACATGAAATATTCTGATATACTCTATCATACATGAAATATTCTGATATACTCTATCATACATGAAATATTCTGATATACTCTATCATACATGAAATATTCTGATATACTCTATCATACATGAAATATTGTGATATACTCTATCATACATGAAATATTGTGATATACTCTATCGTACATGAAATATTCTGATATACTCCATCATACATGAAATATTGTGATATACTCTATCGTACATGAAATATTCTGATATACTCTATCGTACATGAAATATTCTGATATACTCTATCATACATGAAATATTCTGATATACTCTATCATATATGAAATATTGTGATATACTCTATCGTACATGAAATATTGTGATATACTCTATCGTACATGAAATATTGTGATATACTCTATCATACATGAAATATTGTGATATACTCTATCATACATGAAATATTCTGATATACTCTATCGTACATGAAATATTGTGATATACTCTATCGTACATGAAATATTCTGATATACTCTATCGTACATGAAATATTCTGATATATTCTATCATACATGAAATATTCTGATATACTCTATCGTACATGAAATATTCTGATATACTCTATCGTACATGAAATATTCTGATATACTCTATCATACATGAAATATTGTGATATACTCTATCATACATGAAATATTCTGATATACTCCTCTATCATACATGAAATATTGTGATATACTCTATCATACATGAAATATTGTGATATACTCTATCATACATGAAATATTCTGATATACTCTATCATACATGAAATATTCTGATATACTCTATCATACATGAAATATTGTGATATACTCTATCATACATGAAATATTGTGATATACTATATCATACATGAAATATTGTGATATACTCTATCATACATGAAATATTCTGATATACTCTATCGTACATGAAATATTGTGATATACTCTATCATACATGAAATATTCTGATATGATTAAGAAACCTTGTTAGGCGATACGTGTTGATTTCTGTAATATGTCGTCTGACCAACGTATCCCTTAAAGGCGGGCACACCTTCAAATCCACCGACGACCAGAAACCCATCCGTGTCGTCCATAAAAACCGGCCCAGGACTTCTAATTTACAAATATCATTCTATCTAATTAGTATATTTTCACTTACACATGTATCTATATAAGAAACTTTAAACAAAGAAATAAATATAGAGTAATCATATTGAATTGTCATCGACTTCCTTAGTTCTCAGAACAACAAGTACGAGTATTTTGTTTATAGAGATATCTGAATATCTATTCAAAACTTACTGGTACGATGTTTCATGTGTTTGATTGAAATTTACTCCGTGATTAAAGGTGATTTTCCACTGAAAATATTCATAAAAGACAATATTTTAAACATTATTCAACATTGTTATAGAAGGACTGTAGGAGTGTCGTAAATAATATTCAACATTGTTATAGGACTGTAGGAGTGTCGTAAATAATATTCAACATTATTATAGAAGGACTGTAGTAGTGTCATAAATAATATTCAACATTGTTATTGGACTGTAGTAGTGTCGTAAACAATATTCAACATTGTTATAGGACTGTAGTAGTGTCGTAAACAATATTCAACATTGTTATAGAAGGACTGTATTAGTGTCGTAAATAATATTCAACATTGTTATAGGACTGTAGTAGTGTCGTAAACAATATTCAACATTGTTATAGAAGGACTGTAGTAGTGTCGTAAACATTATTCAACATTGTTATGGGACTGTAGTAGTGTCGTAAATGATATAGATAAGCTATACTTCACTTCAACTAAATTTGTCTGTATGTGTCAACATCTACACAACTTCAGCTGGGAGAGGGCCTGCATAGGCTCTGCAGCCCTTCACCTGCAATGATGACGTCATCATTGCAGGTGAAGGGCTGCAAAATTTAGACCTATGCTCGGCACTTACGACCTTTGCGCAGGGAGCCATATTTATCGTGTCACACCCTGTTGTGACACGGGGCCTCTGTTTTGCAGTCTCATCCGAAAGACCGTCCCATTTAGTCGCTTTTTACGACAAGCAAGAAGTATTGAGGACCTATTCTAACCCGGATCTCCACGGGACGAAATATTTTGGTGTATGTACATGTTTGTGCGTGTATATGTATGGTGTTGGTATATTTGTATAGTTGCATATATCGTAATTCATGTGCAGTGTATATTGTGGTGTAAATTTAAATTAACGATATTACCATTTGGTTATGAAGACTGAAGACAAATCTGAACCACTGATGCAGAGGTACAGTGAAAGTGGTAATGGCTGCTACATCTCGTCCATTAGACTGGGTCATTTGTATGTGAAAATTTCCTTTAAAGTAACATGAGCAATGAAGATCAATCACCGATGTTTTAGAATCATCTATAAATAAGCGTGAAAATAATGCAGTAACTCATTACCATCTTTGGTAAGAAAAATCAACGGTGTCAGATAACTTGAGATCTTATTCATTCGTACGATGATGCTACATAGTCCTTTCTGGCAGTATTCCAAAACATACAGCCACACAGACAGGGTCATTCTGAAAAGAGAGTAAATATTTGATAGATACATGGTTTTATATAAGTCTCGTATACCTATACTGGATTCCTAAACTACATAAAAACCCTTACAGACAAAGATACATTGTTGGATCCAGTAAGTGCTCTACCAAGCTCCCATCTTTGCTCCCCACGAAAACAGCTGTGAAGGAGAAACTTCAAACTTATTGTGCGACTACATATGCCAGAAGTGGTGTAAATCAAACGTGGATTCTAAATATAATTCTAAAGAACTTTTGGTAAACTTGAAATCGCAAAACCTTTCTCAAATCAACATCAAAATTTATGACTTTTCAACACTTTACACGACCATTCCTCGCGATAGATTAAAGACTAGACTTTTTGACATCATAAACAGTTGCTTCTTCGACAAGAATGGAAAAAGGAAATATTCATATCTAGTGATCAGTCATCCAAAAAATTACTTTGTTAATTAAACACCACTCTGATTCCACGCAAAAGTACTCTGAAGTTGAAATAAAAAATATGCTAGAGTTCCTCATTGACAATACCTTCATGGTCTTTGGTGATCAGGTCTTCCAACAGTCTGTTGGAATTCCCATGGGCACGAATTGTGCTCCTTTGTTAGCTGACCTGTTTTTATATTCATATAAAGAAGAATTTATTCAAAAACTTCTCTAACCGCCGCGGTGGCCTAGATGTTAGAGTGTTCGCCCCTCATGCGGAAGGTCGGGGTTCGAATCCAGGTCGCGACAGACCTAAGTCGTTAAAACAGGTAGTGACAGTTCCATCGTCAAACGGTCGGCATAAGGTGTGAATGTCACGGGTCCTCGGATATGACCTTAAAAACGGATGTCCCGTATCACAGTAGGTGTGACACGCTAAAGAACCCTCACTGCTTAATGGCTGTAAACGCCAAGCATAGGCCTAAACTTGAAGCTCTTCATCGGTCTTGGTGACGTCTCTATATGAGTGAAAAATTCTCGAGAGGGACGTTAAGCAAGATACAATCAAAAACTTCTACTGTACTTGATAAGAAAACATATCTTGCTGTGGCCTTCAATTCGACATTTAGATATATTGACGACTTTTTAGCTCACCTGAGCTGAAAGCTCAAGTGAGCTTTTCTGATCGCTTTTTGTCCGTCGTCTGTCCGTCTGTCTGTCAGTCCGTCTGTCTGTTAAACATTTACATTTTCAACTTCTTCTCCAAAACCACTGGACCAATCTTAACCAATGTTGGCACAAATCATCCTTGGGTGAAGGGGATTCAAAATTGTTCAAATGAGGGCCAACCCCCTTATCCAAGGGGAGATAATAGCAAATTAGTAAAAATACACTGAACATTTTTAAAAAACTTCTTCTCCAGAACCAGTAAGCCAATTTCATTCAAACTTAATGCAAATCATCCTTAGTTGAAGGAAATTCAAAATTGTTCAAATTAAGAGCCAGGTTTTCTTCAAAGGGGAGATAATCACAAAAGTGTAAAAATAGGATGGGGTCATTTAAAAATCTTCTTCTCATGAACCACTGTACCAGTATAGTTGAAATTTACGTGGAAGTTTGCTTACATAATGGAGATTCAAGTTTGTTCATATCATGGCCCCCAGGGGTCGGATGGCGCCACAATAGGGGAAACCATATTTTATATTTATTTATATAGGAAAAATCTTTTAAAATCTTCTTCTCAAGAACCATTGAGCCAGAAGAGTTCAAATTTACATGGAAACTTCCCGACATAATGCAGATTCAAGTTTGTTCATATCATGGCCCCCGGGGTCGGGTGGGGCCACACTAGGGGAAACCATATTTTATATGTGTGTATATAGGAAAAATCTTCTTCTCAAGAACCATTGAACCAGAAGAGTTCAAATTTACATGAAAGCTTTATGACATAGTGCAGATTCAGATTTGTTCGTATCATAGCCCCCAGGGGTCAGGTGGGGCCACACTAAGTGAAATCATATTATATATGTGTTTATATAGGAAAAATCTTTAAAAAATCTTCTTCTCAAGAACCATTGAGCCAGAAGAGTTCAACTTTACATGGAAGCTTCCTGTCATAATGCAGATTCAAGTTTGTTCATATCATGGCCCCTGGGGGTCGGGTGGGGCCACAAGGGGTATCAAAGTTTTACATACAAATATAGAGTTAAAATCTTCTTCTCAATAACAACTGAGTCAGAAAAGCTGTTTTTTACATGAAAACTTTCTGACATAGTGCAGATTCAAATTTGTTCAAATCATGGCCCCCGGGGGTAGGATGGGGCCACAAGGGGGATCAAAGTTTTACATAGAAATATATAGGGAAAAACTTTAAAACTCTTCTTCTCAAGAACCACAAAGCCAGAAAAGCTGAGATTCAAGTTTGTTCAAATCATGGGCCCCGTGGGTTGGATGGGGCCACAATAGGGGATCAAAGTTTTACATACAAATCTATAGGAAAAATCTTTTAAAATCTTCTTCTCAGGAACCACTTAGCCAGAAAAGCTGATTTTTACATGAAAACTTTCTGACATAGTGCAGATTCAAGTTTGTTCAAATCATGGCCCCCGGGGGGTAGGATGGGGCCACAAGTGGCGGGGGTCAAAGTTTTACATACAAATATAGGAAAAATGTTTAAAAATCTTCTTCTCAAGAACCATTGGGCCAAGAAGTTGACATTTACATGAAAGCTTTCTGACGTAATGTAGATTCAAGTTTGCAAAAATCGTGGCCTCCAGGGGTAGTTGGGGCCATAATAGGAACTAAGGTTTTACATACAAATATATATATGGAAAGTCTTATGGGCCAAGGTGACTCAGGTGAGCGATGTGGCCCATGGGCCTCTTGTTATCTATTAACAATAATAACTTTCATTCATATGTCATCGATTCGATATATCCTTGTGAGCTCGATATTAAAGACACCACAGAGTCGTCCACTTTGATATTTTATAGATATTAACGGCAAACTGACAACTCAACTGTATGATAAATGGGATTATTTCAGCTTCTCCATCGTCAAATTCCCATATTTCTGTAGCAATATTCCATTGACACCTGCATATGGTGTTTATATCTCTCAACTGATTCGATATGCAAGAGGTCGTTCTGCGTATATATTCAGTTTTTAAATCGAGGCAGGCTACTGACAAACAAGTTAATGGTACAGGGGTTTCAACAGTCTCGATTAAAGTCAGCATTTCGCAAATTCTATGGTCGTTATAACGATCTAGTTTGTCAATACAACCTATCATTGGGTCAAATGCTGTCTGACGTGTTTCATACTGATTGTTAGACCGTTCTTGGCACACTGAGTTTGACTACGGATAACTCCGTTTACCTGATGAAGACATAGGGCTCACGGCGGGTGTGACCGGTCGACAGGGGATGTTTACTCCTCCTAGGTCTCTGATCCCACCTCTGGTGTGTCCAGAGGTCCGTGTTTGCCCAACTTTCTGTTTTGTATTGCTTATGGGAGTTATGAGATTGATAACTGTTCGATATCTTCCCCTTTCATATTTGAGACTTGTTCAGAGTCTGACTTATCAAAATTCATTGTAACAATTCTAACGATTACCTCGGATCAATTCTTAATTAATGAGTCACACGTTTTCTGCATCAGTGCTGTTTCATCTGTCTTCTTTTTTTTCTTTCTATAATTTTTTCTTTTTTTAAAATCTAAATTTGTTTGTTAGTTTGTTTTGATATAAATTATAGAACAAAGACTTCGTTCCTTGAGAATTTGGATTTTTCAATTTTGACGTAACGGGGATTGAAATCACAATATCCGGGAACTCAATGTTACCGTACTCTGGGTTACACTACCTTGGGTTATGTAACATTGACTGCCTTCCAGTTTCTAGTTCCGAGTCTCTGTAAGGCTGAAAGGTTCGGACAATTCCGTACGACAGTCCGGTCATAATAGCGGGGAACCTGATTACTTCAACAGTATCTGCAAAAATTACACATTTCATAACAAAATCTATATATTGTAAAAAGAGAATATTTTTCAAAGGAAATGTTATTATACCTTCTTCGTATGGGCATTTTGGCAACAACTTTAAGGAAATATTAAAAAGTAACTCTGTTTTCCATGGCACACACACAGTTTCAAACTTTCTTCTTCGTCTCGAAAATGGCGGTGGATACTCCACAGCATAACTGGCCTTCACAAGCGATCGCATGAACGCGTCGTGTTGGCGTTTTGCCGTTTGCCACTGCCACTCATCTAAAATCCACACGCGAAGTTTGGTCTCCGACAAAAATTCATAATTACGTTGAAAAATATCCGGTTGAAACGCGTATCGGCTCGGAAATTTCATAGTTACAGTCATTATCTTATTGATTTTATTTGTTTTTGAACACTTCCACGCTTTGTGGAATAGTTTTACTTTTCCCAGTGTCCCTGTCTTTGAGATGACTTCTATCCCCAACACGTTGTTGTCGTTGCAGTGGTACGATATTTGCAGTCTTTGTGAATCTTGCAACACACTCGGTGGATCTAGTATCTGTATAATGTCTGCCTGTCTGTGTGTGTCGGAGTTGACGATGACGGACAGGGTCTCCGTCGTACTCTCTTTGCCCTGGGGGGAGGAAATGAAATGTGTCACGATACAGAAAAATCATGAATTAATATTTATGTTTTGAATAGAATTTAGCTTTCAAATGAAAATCATTATCATAGTTAAATAGTTTTTATTGTACCACCCTTATGCATACAGGTTTTCTTAACAAAAATCATTTGACGCAGATTTGATTTTTAATAACTGCGTATTCATTGGACAATTGATTTTTTCCCCCCAGTTTGAACGTTCACAACATGTGACGCCGTGGTCCACACCAAAAGAGACCAAAATCAATACGAAGATGGGATTTAATATTTTTTCTTTAAAAATAATTATTTTGACTAACATTAGCGTTTCCATGTTTATATGTGCATCCCGTCTTAACTGCTCCTTTCTCTTACGAACTGCACTTTCTACACGTGGTTGTTTAATCTGACAAACCATTAAAGGAAGATATGCCTCTGATATTATGAATATCTGCATATTTCTGTATTTAATCGTTTCCCCATGAAAGTATACATATATAATTCTGGTTCACAGTTATAAATGATTTCTTTTTCTGATTCACATATCTTTCTCGGAAACTCAAACTCCAAGCAGTAAATTAAATTGCCATTATTTTTCTTCTTTAAAAACACAAAACAAAAGGGGGTGGCTTATTAATAATATTTTAAAACTAGATTTTCAATGAATTTCTTACTTTGATATTTACATTTTCCTTACCTGTTCTAAACAGTTTCCTTTGTACATAAATATACTCAGTAAGTGGACGGCCACTAACGCCGACACTGCCATCTGTGCAGCTCGTCTATTGATTGTGGGGAAGTTGACTTGTGCCTTCCTTTTATGTTAACAAAAATCTTTATCAAAAGTGTCTCACTTACTCAATATAGAATATTTCATTACTAGTATATTTCAGTACAGGAAATGAGGAAACCTTTGGTACAGAATAGTTAAAGATCATATGTAGACTGAAAATGAATCACAAATGTACGATTGTAATGCGTATGATCTAGAAATGTTGCTTTTGAATAGAATGTCGCATATTGGTATTTTAATTTTCTCTTTCTTTTTCTTCAAATTTGGTTATACAGGGTGCATGAAAATTCATAGATTTTTAGTTACAAATGATATCGTTCTTTTCAAGATACTGATCGAGTGTCCCGAAATCTCAACGCCTGTCGGTACTCATACTGCATGCCAAAAATCAATCAAGAAAACTCATACAAGTTTTAATTGTGTATATTTATTTATATTTAAAAATCTTGATTTGATAAATATATCATACATCGTTTCTTAATTAATCTTATTTCGCTGATACCATGTTTACTGATTTTTTAAATGTCAGGTTTTACCGATACGAGTTGTCTCCCGTTTGTTGTCAAACAACAACTATAAACACAAACAATTTCGAAGCTAAGCCGATCTTCGTCTTCCTTCCGTCATGGTATGACATGTCCAGGGCTAAAGTGCACGACGATGGTAATGTAATCACTCAGCAACCATCTGCTAATCCAGGTCCAAACGAAAATGCCAGCGTCTTTCCGAAAACTACGGAACTTGGCACCGAACTAGAGGCTATTGAAGAGCTGGAAAAGATCGTCCTCAGTCAAGTGATTTCAGCTTGTGATCGTAGGTTTCAATTCTGTTCACTCGATTCAATGTACCAGCAATGCGTTAATTTCTTATATAAGTAAATATGAAAGTAATTTCAGCGCGGTCAGCTCCGGTGAATGCTTGAGAATAAGGGTAGTTTGCAATACTTTGTGTTATACTTTCTAATGAACTCATGGAATGAACTCAGTTTTTCTTTCTCTTTTACACCTAGTTGTGTTTCCATGTTGTATTGGTCGAGGTTCTTACACAGTGCATGATGGGAATGGGTCCCCTGAGGCCTTGTTTGAAATTAGAGAAGGTACGTTCTATGTACATACATACATGCAAATGCTTCTAAAGATATATGTTCAGAGCGCCTCTTCTAAAAAAAAAAAGTTGGTTTCTTTAATGTGTTTTACTTATATATTTACATTTCCAACGTTTTGCCATTGATATCTTTACAAATTGTAATGATGGCCATTTCCTCATGAATGCAGTGCATTTGTGAACAATCACCATTGTATGAATCTTGATTTGATTTATAATAATTTTATTCACAATTAGTGAAAGGGATTTGGCAGCAGGCATAGCCTATTTTAGCCCTCTCTCTATGGAGCGCCAATTTAACATAAACTCAAATAATTGAAGATATCCACAATTATTTGAAGATATCATCAATTCAATTATTAAATCAACTATTGCTCTCATCAATTGAATTAATGCACGCATCAAATGAATTAATGAGAGCAACAATTGATTTAATGCGCGCATTAATTCAATTATTGCTCTCTTCAATTCAATTGATGCGCGCATTAATTGAATTAATGAGAGCAATAATAGATCTCTCCTTTTGAAATCTGAATCTTGATAAATATAGCACATCTATATTCTAACGGCATGGAATACCGAAGCGTCGCAGTTCATACCCTCATGTATTTTCAAAAATGAAATTAATTTCATAAATAACAGTATTATTTTTAAACAGCTTTCGTTTGCTTATTTCGCACCTGCCTGGGATCAGCACGAGATTTCGCCTCCGTGATGCGGGACTCTAGCGGAGATGATCTAGGATCGTTTCGATATGCAATGAGCTTCAGGGGGTGCTGCATTTGTTCCTGTTATCCCCCCGAACTCTTCATTTTCTGTCCGCGGCCTGTACGCCTCGGATCAGTGAGAGAAAGGTAGTTCATGTTTTACATATCATGTTAAGGACTTGGTTTGGATTTGATTTAAGATTCTTTTATACAGTTTTCAAGCTTGTGATTGCTTGATCAATGTCTGTTTGTAACATGCAATTTTTGAATAAAGTAATATAATTCAAGAGAAGAATTATTTTAAAGCAACAGCGAGAAATGACAAGGCTTCTCTTCAACATTTACTTTTATAGTATCCCATTTCCCACCAATATTCTGTATGAATCTCTATGTGGAGTTTACTCAATCTCTATACCTATCCAAGTCCCTTGATCTTTGGTTCGTAATAATGATATCGAATACGGCCAGAAATGCTTGTTTTATATTTTCAGACTATCCTGTTGCAGACCAAGTTTTGAGATTGTGGATAACAAAGGGGACACTTTATTTACGTTTTCCAATGACTGCTGTTATTCCCAGTACTGTGGTTGGTTCATGGATGCAGCAGTAAAGGTCAGTTTTCAGTTTCCTCGACTTTCGAAAAAAAGCTGATACGCAGACTATGCCAATCGTCCTCTCTGGATCTTGAAGGAGATTTGCCACATCATTATAATGGCTGGTCAACGCCCTTTTAAAACATGAATGAAAATATAAATATCAGCAATACTTGTTATTGTTTTTAAATTTGATTGCCTGGCTGGGTAGCTGGGTAGCTGGGCCGGATAACGTGTCCACTGCTGATTTGTAGATCGCGGGTTCGAGTCCACCAGGGGATTTGAAAATCTTCAGATTACTTTTAAATGAAACTTTATTTTATTTTGACTAAACAAAGTAAATTATAAAGTTTTCAATTTTAAAATACTGTTGTACATATCCATATATTTCATCCATATCAAACTCTAATATGTTACACCTGTTATATACTGTTTTACAGGTTAACGATATGGAGGGCCAAACTGTCGCCAAGCTTGTCAAGAAATCTTTCCATAATCCGGAGGAGTTGCTGGGACTTGAAAATAAAATCCATATAGAATGTGAGCGACTAACCATTATAGAAAAGAAATCAAATTCAGTTACGCCTTACTACTACTTGTCAAACTTTAAAAAAATCCCTGGTTCATTCATAATGTATTTTTAACGATCCAAACCGTCATCCGTCCCCATTTCCGGGAAAAGTCATTCACAGGCACCAATTGATCTACTGCACAACCGAAAGTTGTGAAAGAAAAATCGCATTGTGCAGTGGACCCCCCTAGATTCAGTTGCGTTGGGTAAGCTGACCTGTGCAAATTAAATTGGGCCTCAAATTGAATTAAATAATTGGTAGAATTCTCTCTCTCTCTCTCTCTCTCTCTCTCTCTCTCTCTCTCTCTCTCTCTCACCGCTGGTAGTTAACAGATACATTTTAACTTTTTGAGGACAAGAACACCAAACTTGATGAACGACTGGGTGAAACTTGGGATACACTATTTATCGACTTTGAAGTTACTTCTGGTGTCGCCTTGTCTTCATTCAGTAAAATCCTATTCAGCTTTAAATACGTCTTTTCAGTTTTGAAGAAGATGAGAGCCCCAGAAAAGTTATTGGTGATTGGAGCGGCCTTGTTGCTGAGTCTGAAAAACTTTGAAAACACCCAGCGACTCTGTTGCTGACAAGTGACGGTGCTTATACATGTACAGAAAAATGTAATAATGCAGTACTGAAGTCCAATGTTTTATTTATACATCAGCAAATTTTCATAATAAAATTGATTTTGTTAATAAGCAGAGGATAGCATTTTCTGATTGACACTCGGACAATGAGGGAAATCTCTAGTCCATTGAATATCACACACTGACTGCAATGAATAATTGAAGGAATTGCTATTAGAGGAAATTGGATATTGTTTACTACAGCATGCTACTAATTCGTGGAATTCTCTCTCTCTCTTTTTCATCTCTCTCTCTCTCTCTCTCTCTCTCTCTCTCTCTCTCTCTCTCTCTCTCTCTCTCTCTGATTTGACTGATTTGAACATATTTTATTGTATGAATATACAAAAGGATTGGTTACAAGTTCTAGCAACTTAGACAGCCTCTCCCGTATACAAAATATATTATGCTATACATGTACAAATAAAGATTGTCGTGCCACAGAAAATATAATATTAGATATAATGTACAATTATGATAATATACAATGAATGTTTAGGTTCATGTAAGTACATAATCAGGCATAAAATGCAAAACATATTTTAAAATTATGATATTTAGGTCCGATTAAAATCTGTTAGAGTTTTTAATAAACTTCTGAATTGCTCTGAAAATATAAAAATTTACACCATTTGAAAAATATTCATTTCCCCATAATAAAAGTTGGGTATCGACAATAGCAATATCATTTAGCTGAAACAGTTCATTGAAAAAACAATTTCTTGCTTGAGTGTATCTTTTGCATGCAAAAAAGAAATGATGAATTTGGAGAGGCAATGATGTTTTTTCCAAAAAGATCATTATTTAAAATGCAAGAATGTCTTAATTTGGTATGAATAATATTAACATATCGCTGGCCATATGAATAGTATAAAGGTGGTTTTGAGGGTGTTATTTTAATGTGTTTTTTTTAATTTATCAATTGAAGTTATCTCCTTTATTTCTGTACTCAGCAAGTTCCATTTCCTAACTGTGTCGGGAATAAATGACTTTTTATATAACTCAAGTCTGCATCTAGTCAGTGTGTAGTCGCTAGAATTACGGGTATCATATGATGATAAATTTCTGCGAGTATTTGGGCAAATTTCTTTCAGATATTGGGGAACTAAATTGTCATAGATTTTAAACATATTTGTTAATTTAGCTATTTGTCTTCTATCAGAAAGGGGTTCCCACCCAGTTTCAAAATAAAGTGAATCTAATGAGGCGAAAATTGGAAGACCAGTTACTAACCTGGCAGCCAATAACTGAACTTTTTCTAACTGGTGAGAATCAAAACCCGCACAGTCATCCCAGACTCTCTCTCTGCTAGTAGTTAACGGATAGATTTAAACTTTTTGAGGACAAGAACGCCAAGTTTCTTAATTAACAACTTTTAAATTCTATAGAGACTCCTACACACGTATTGTAATTTGATATAATTTATTGGATCATTAAATCACCCCCATCACCTTCTAAGGTCTATGGGTAGAAATGAGATTCCATAGTCCTGAAATAGGTTGAATCATTTCATTTATTTTAACCCTGTAATCAAACGATGTTATCATAAAATTAATTACAGCACGAAATAACGTGCAACATTAGATTAAATGCCACAAAAACTACGAAGACAGTAATCACAAGGTTTATGGCAAAATGCGTACCTAATCTTTTCGTTATTACAAAGCATAAATGCCGGTACCAAGATGGCCGTTTATTACAAAGGATGCGGATACAAGCACAGTCATTTCGATGGTAGATTTGCCGTAGACGATGTCTCATGGGATTTTTACTAGGTTTGTCTGTTCAATTTAATTTTCTTAATTGTCGGAATGAGGCATCCCCTAACGTTTACAGATTGATCAAATGCTGGCATGATTCTGCCGATATTTCCTCTTCCCCGGATCACGGGGTTTTATCAATATTGAAATTCCAGCATTCTATGAATTATCAATAACATTATTTCATCTACAATCAGTATATTCCGTACAATGAATACTGCGTCTCTATAAATGTTGGTAATTGTCCACTGTGGCTGACGGTGTCCCCGGGTGTTAGGAAATCAGTTATAAATTTCATTTGTCCCTGAAATCGGACGTATTTTTCATTTTGTCGTGTTCTGTCGTATATATACCTTTGTGACATGGAGGTCTCTCACTTTTCTTTGTTCAGTTCTTCTTCGCAATTGTTGTGCTTAATTCATATCATAATGGCACCTTTCGGAGTTTCGAAACCTGTAGAGAAAGTTCTACACAACAAGCCTGTCAAAATAGAAGAAATGGACCCCATGGCTATCCAACTCCTGGACAAGTCTGAATTAGCAGGAAAGGCGGGAAAGAATTCAACGAAATTTAGCCTAACAGTGGTAAGTTGAATCGGTGAATTCTGATTTATCTTAATTTTTAGTATTTTGAAGAAAAAATAATCTCTCGCTCTTTCGATGTTAACAGCTGTGCTACTTGTGTAATTTATGCCACTCGTGTTTTCGGTAATGGCGATCTTATATGATGACGGATTATATAATTATATATAAATAATTCAAAAGATTAAAATCCAAAATTATCACATAATAATCAACGATTAGTTGCAGAGCAAGAAATGATTGCTGACCTTTAATAATTTTATATTTTATTCTATTAAATGTATATGTATGTATGTATATCCAAATTACTGAGTATTATTTTTTTTTTTAAATTCACAGTGTCCAGTATAAAATGTTACACGTTTAAAATTTAACTTTATGTGTCGTTTATTTTATTTCTTTATATATATATATATATTAGAGAGAGAGAGAGAGAGAGAGAGAGATTGAATCGACAGGTACAAACTTTTTTAATTTTCGAATTGTTGTGTGTAAAATTTGAATTAGTAAAGGACACTCAAATCATACACAATCTGTGAATTTCAAGATATACGAGGGCTGTTCGATATGTAATGTGTATTGTGCAATATCTCAAAAGCATTCGACTGAAATAGTGAAATGAATATTACATCCCTTCAAAGTATTCTCCGCGGTTTGAAATGCATAATTTCAATCTCTGAATCCATTTCTAAAATGCGCCACAGTACGCTGATTTGGGCAGGCCTCTGAGGCACTGACTGATGGCTGAGCTATGGACTTGTAACGACGACCAGATAAGAACTTTTTAATTTTTGGAAAAATGAAAAAGTCGCATGGGGCTAGATCTGGAGAGTATGGTAGGTGTGGTAAGACGGTAACCTTCTCCGACTTCAAAAATTGCTTCACAAGCTCAGATGTATGTGATGGAGCATTATCATGAAGTAGGCGAACATGCCTAAATCTAATCTCGGTTGAGATTCAGCTCGGCTGAATATATTTGGACTGACACCTACCGGTGAAGGCGTCAGTCCAAATATATTCAGCCGAGCCGAATGTCAACCGAGATTAGCCTAAATCCTGACACAGTTCATCGTTTATGATAATATTTCTGGAGCTTCTCGGTAATACCGCCCTGTAATACTTTTGCCCTTCGGCACCGGAATTTGTATGGCTATACCATCACATGAGAAGAATTTGCAATAAAGAACCTTCTTTGTGCTTATGGTTCTTTTGGCAATTACAGGCTTTCTACCGTGTTTAGTTAGCCATATTTGGTTTCCAATGTTTCTTACTGGTTGGAAATAGAGAACCCATGTTTCGTCACCAGTAACAATGTTTGCAAATTGTCTTTAATTGAATTTCGAAAACATTTTGAGCAATTGCTTTAGCGGTTTGTACTCGTACCCGTTTTTTGTCATCTGTCAATATATGCGGTATCCATGTGGCAGAAATCGTTCGTACTTTCAAAATACGCTTCAAAATGAAATGCACCCGCGATAGCGATATGCCAACAGCTTTGGCAATATCACGAATCGTGTATCTGCCACCACTTTGAATTGTTTCCCTGACTTTTGCCTTGCCTGTTACAGTCACAGGTCGGGCAGATTTTGCTGCATCTTTGGCGGACTCTGTGCCAGTCAGAATTTTTTTTTCTCCACCTACGAACTGTCTTGTATCCTTATCAGACCCATAAACTTCCCCCAATTCAGTAAAAATTTGCATTACCGAATGACCAAGTTTTGTGCGAACTTTTATATATAAGCTCCAATTTCTTCAATATTTTCAACCCGTTTCCCAACCAGTTTTACAACAGTGGTCAACGACTGGCTCCATTGAAATGACTATAAGTTTAAAACTATGTGGAGCTGAAGGCTCGTATTTATACCGTTGGAAAGACATTGAATAGAGCTATTCAAGAGTATCATCATCCACGAAATCGTGCAAAGCGTTATCGCGCTGTGGTACAATACACATTACATATCGAACAGCCCTCGTAATCTATCTTCGCTAGCAAGGGTGACGATGCACTGTGTTCGATCTCTTTCAAAGAGATTTCCCGTGAGGATCCGGATTAGAAGAGGTCCTCAGTACCCCTTGCTTGTCGTAAGAGGCGACTAAATGGGGCTGTTCTTCGGATGAGACCGCAAAAATCGAAGTCCCTGTCACAGCAGGTGTGGCACGATAAAGATCCCTCCCTGCTCAAAGGCCGTAAGCGCCGAGCATAGGCCTAAATTTTGCAGCTTAATGGTAACGTCTCCATATGAGTAAAAAGTTCTGGAGTGTGGCGTTAAACAATATTCAATCAATCAAAGAGAAAATTGATATATTCATGATTTAACCCACATTTTGTTTATTCATGTTGGTGATGTTCTGTGTTTTTGTTTTTCGGTAGAAAATATTGATGCAAAGTAAATAATACCCTGAGGTGAAATAACAACTTTAAAAACAGAGTCATGTTTTGATATGATATTTAAACAATAAAATGTTTTCTTTTTGTTGTTTCATCGGGTGATGAAGGTAGCAAGCATTGCAGAAAAGGTTTATGTAAAAAAAAATTCTGCAGTGATTGCTACCCTCATCATCCGATGAAACAACAAAGAAAGATATTTTATTGTTTATATTTTCATGTATTGTTTTAAAATATAAACTAGAATTAAGTACTAAAATATCATATGCTTGACCACTGGCACTTGTTTCATACATGGGTCCCCCTAAGGGCCTATGTGCTTGACCCATTCGTATATGGAACTTTTCCATTATCAAAAAAGAGAGGTCAGGGCAGATGGGTAAGTTGCAATTATAAGTAGAGCTGAGTGATGGATAGGATATATTTACCGGGGCCAATAAAAATAAACACGACAACGCAGACAATGTCAGATTTTCCTTTCTTTGACGTCAGACTGCCATTGACTTCGTCAGCATTGCTGTTTTAAACACAGAACTATATGGCAAGCTATTTGACTAATTGTTCGAAAAAGATAAATCTCTTTAACTTTGAGAAATATCTCTAACTTTGAGAGACAAAGTAAATAAAAGATAGTATGTATGTATAAGATGTTTGTATCTTTCATTCATACACGTGTGAACATCGAAAGCCGAAAATGCCTGCATCTCGTCACTTCCAACTTCTGCCATCTCCTTCACTTTTCAAGAGAGATATCTTTCTTGAACTCGGAAAGAGATCTCCTTCCTACTTTAAGAGATATTTTTCTTTCAAAATCTCTTTAACTTAAAAAGACATCTCTTTATCTTAAAGGGACATCTCTCTGAGTGAAAGATGTCTCTTTATTTAAAGTAAGATATATATCTTTAAAGTAAGAGATATCTCTTTAAATTAGAGATACATGTATATATCTCTCAAAGTTAAAGAGATATCTCTTTTTCGAATAAATAGTAAAACGGCTTGTCATAGAACATAGCTTAAATTATGTAAAGCCATCAAAGCATTCAGAAGGACTAAGTTCTGGTGATATTATTTTTTGCGCATGGCAATAAAACAATTTTTCTGTACTTTACAATTAATATTATTTGATTGATTATGCCAAATAATGATATGGCCAAATAATGTTATGAAATATTTAAAAATGGTTTCATACATAATGATTATATTTCGTTTAAATCACCCCCCCCCCCTCTCTCTCTCTCTCTCCAATATCATGGAATTTTAATTTCTTTACCTATATTTCAGAATCCGGATGACTTTGACGACGAATACCTGACGGCGTCCATGCTGGAGTTCGGCGATATAGACAGGAATGGTTTGTTGGATTTCGATGAATTATTTCGTTTCTATCTAGCCATCATCAAATTCCCGATGAAGAAGGCCTCAGAGACTGCTCAGAGTTTTATTGACCTTGGTGACAAAAACAAAGACGAGAAGCTGTCCCTGAAAGGTATGTTATCTTTTCTACTAATATCGTGCGCGGATCCAGAATTTTTTTCCAAGAGCGATTCATACTTAGCAATTTTTCCATAGAGGTTCAACCTAAACTACATAGAAAAAGGCAAAACATGTATTCTTGACAAATCTTGATGGGTTCCTTGGATCCAAATATTGTTAATGCTTTCTATGATCAGTAATTGTCGTCATTAATCTCCTGACACCGAGGATGGAATAAAACTTTTTCTATCGAAGTTAAATATTCAGTACAAAAAATGTATATGGAGCAAGATGTGTTTGTGAAACACAAATGCCCCCCCCCCCCCCCCCGATAATGGCCAATTCCGAAGATGGCCAAGGTCACAAGGGCAAATATCTTGGTACCAGTAGAAAGATCTTGTCAAAAGATAACATGTCTTGCTCATGTACAATATGAAAGCTCTAATATTTACCATTTAGAAGTTATGACCAATGTAAAAAAAAATTAAAAGTAGGTCAAATGTCAAGTTCAAAAGGTTCAATACCAACGGAAAGGTCTTGTAACAAGGAATACTCATGTTAAATATCAAAGCTCTATCACTTACTGTTCAAAAGTTATTAGTAAGGTTAAAGTTTTCAAAAAATAGGTCAAACTTCAAGGTCAACGTCACAGGGTCAAAAATGTTGGTACCCACAGAAAGGTCTGGTCACAAGGAATACTCATGTGAAATATCAAAGCTCTATCACTTATTGTTCAAAAGTTATTAGCAAGGTTAAAGTTTTCAAAAAGTAGGTCAAACTCCAAGGTCAATTTGTGTTCTTACTTGTAAATATTCACCTCTTTTGTACAGAATTGTTGAGTATTATGGATGAAGCCAAGCACCTTGCCGAGGCTCGGAAGCGCATGAAAATGGAGAATGCTGTCAATGATGAAATTACTGAAGATAAAATACCTAGTTTTGGCCAGGACAAGACTGCTGAAGACAAGAATCCAAGTGAAAGCAAGATACCCAAAAGGGGAGAGAACCATGTCATGGAGGGCAAAGGTGCAGTAGCTGCTGGGAATGGCAAGTGGGATGGAAGAAAACACCGCCCTTCAGATGAACAAGATGTCGAAGAGTTGCACAACTTGCAAGCAGCGAAGAAGTAATATTGAGATGACTCCTGGTTAAATTGTGATAGTATAATACAGAGCTGAAGTTTTAATTTTACTCCATTTTCTGACTTGTGAACTGAAGTGCACCTGCTGGAACAGGAAGGTTTTTGCACTGAAGTATGGAATGCTCAATTGTTTTATCATTGTTTGCCACATATCAACATATTTTCAACCTATTCTCATTGTGTACTGCATATTGATCAATTGTTACAAACAGTAATCTTCATCATTTAAATTTCAATAAATTTCTCTTTGCAGTGTATGAATTTTTTCCCCAATCATTAGAGAGAAACCAAGATATTGGTATCACATGTTTATTGAAATATTGTACAAATTGCAAATGGACGGAGTAGCGGTCACAGAGATACACAGGGAATACTTCAACAACTTTACAACAAATTTTCAGTATAAAAAATATCACATTCTACATGGAAATGCTTCACTAATCTTAACAAAATATCAGGAGTCTGCATTCACTTGTTTATAAACAAATATTTGATAAAATCTTCCAGATAAACGAATATATATAATTTAATGTTCTTCTTTCACTCCAAAACATTTTTCCTCCATCAGAAAGTCAATCAATGTACAGTACCAAGACAATATCACAGATCAACAGTGCAAACTTTATCCACAGTGAAAAGATCCTGCTGAACAATTAAAGGTCTCAGTTTTTCTTCGCATTATTTGACTGTCTGCTTTTGGCTGATGCTGTTCTCTTGGGTAATGCGATAAATCTGGGCCGTGCAGTAATACTAAATTCTTCTGACAGGGCCTCTGTTACAATATTAAGCAGCGTGTTCTCGATTATTGATTCTGCAGAATTGCCAAACTCGGGTATCCTGCAGGAGAAAACGAGTGTCATATTACCTATCACAAAACATTCATCTATTATTAAATACTCGATTGATTTTTTCCCCTCCAAATGCATTCTACATCAATAAATCATAACTGTGAACAAGATATAACAGTTACACTGGTAATATTTGGTATCATTAATGAAGTACTGACTTCTTGAGATTTTGTTTTTCCTTTATTTTGGATTCCTCTTTCTTCACTCTCTCCACCTCTTCCATTGTGTGTCGTGGGGGTGTCTTAGTCTTTCTTAACTTCTGGAAAAAATAATTTAAGATGTAACTTTTGATATTGTTACTTGAATCAGTTTAATATCTGGTTCAAAGTCCATGAAACATTATGCAAAACTGAAAGTAAAAGGTCACAAAAAATTTTAATACTGCTTGTAAGGCAGTGATTTTCATTGCCTATGGTTTATGAAATCTAGAAAACATACATGAATATAATGAATTTTGCTTATAACAAAATTTTACTGTCCTTGGTGCTTTCAGCTCCAATACTATATATCTCTAAGGGGAGGGGAGACCAGAGATCTATTAAATTTTTTTTCTGAAAGCTACAGTTCTACAACTAAGATGGTTCCGTATAACCAGGTTTTACTGTATTATGGAATTGCCACTATTATCCTGGATAACAAAGCAAGTGCTAAGGAATACAGATTACTAATTGATTAGAATTCTGATGAAGCCAGAGGCTAACTGACCTTCTTTTCACTTTTCTGACTCTTCTTACTGCCGGCAGATGAAGGAGGCGTGGCTTCTGGAGAAACAGGAAGTGTGGCAGATGACACTCTGCTGAGCTCCTCCCTCGGGGTGTCCTCCTGGACAGACTTGGTCTTCCCGCTTGGCCCTGCCCTCATCTCTATGGGTGGGGCAGTGGTAGGTCTCTCTCCAATTTGTGTATAATATGGAACTTCATCATTGATCACTTTTTTCACTGCCTCATGGAAGTATGTGTCATCTAAAAGACCTCTGGGGGAAAAAAAGACATACAAGAATTACTGACTAGTTCTCTAATTACTAAGGGTTTTCTATCTAAAATGAATCATTAACAAGAAATCTAAAAGATGGCATCATCTTTTAAATGTATCACTGAATTCCATACCTCAGAACATTGCCCAGTACCCCAGATACAACATCAGCCTCCCCAGTACTACAGGGTATGATGTTAGAGGTGCTTGCAGCCAGGGCCTGCTTCCGACCAGCACTCTTGCTTACTCTCTCACTTAATGACCTGAAAATATGTCGTGATGAAAATATTGATGACAACATTGAAATGACTCTATAACACGGGAAAAGTAACAGATGTAGAAAAGTAACAGAACAAAGGCAAATTAATTAGAGGTTACTGACCTGTCAATGAAGAAGTCTCTGTACTCTTCCGGGAATGTGGCCTGGAATTCCCTGATGTCATGAGTCCTGGCGGTCAGTCCCAAATGTAGAAGGAAGGGTACGGGAGGCGACGGTTTTTCCCATAATTCATTCTCCTTCCTCTTCTTCCTGGAGTCCAGAGCTTTCCTCTCATCTGGAGACAGTTGCTTTATTGGTGGGAGGGTCTACAAAATACCACAGAGAAATTAAAAAAAACATTGGATGCTTACTGCCACTGTACATGTACACAATAATTTTGAAAAAAAGGTAAATCTGTTCATCTTGAATTCGTGGATGAGTTCACAAAACCATACAAAACTGACCTTATATTTTGTAAGTTCTCCCTCTGCTTCAATCTTTTTCTCTTCCAGTGACCTAAGATGGCTTGAAGGACGTTCCTGTAGAAAAATATATCTCTTAGCTGCAAATGTGTACAGATAAAAAAAAATTCTGTAATATTTTGATTATTTTTTCTAAATGTGATCTGCAAAAGATTCTTTTAATAGATAAACTAATCAATAATATAATATCATATGTCATGATAGCGTTAGTGTTACAACAACAAAAAGTTTGAATTCAAGAATGGTCATGCTTTTCTATGTGTACAGTAAAACACACTTATAACAAGCATCCTTATGATAAACTTATGCTTATTGTGAAGTAATATTCATTACCCTATGAGAGGAAAATAATGAAAATTTTATTGGATATAACAAAGTTTCATTGCAACGAACTTTTTTGGCTGACTCTTGAGGTTGGCTACAACCATGTTTGACTGTATCTAAAACCTATATTTTCTACAAATTTTCACTTGGACTTACCACAATTTCTACATCGTCCGTGAGCCTCTTGTCAGCATCCAGGTCATTCTCTGTGACACAAAACTCATATTTCTGTCTGTATTTCTCCTTTTCCCATGCAGCCAATTCCATCTTGTATTTATCCATCTCCAGTTCATCTGTAGTCTACAACATATAATGCATAAATGTGACACTCTCTGATGTATATGAAACTAACTAATGGTACTGTCAAAGGAGACCGTCCTTATGACATTATTTCTAAGAGCATGACAAGAAATAACATTCATCTACAATGAAAAATTGTGAAAATGATTTGATTACAACAATGATGAAGTGTTGACTGATAGTTTAACCATATAGGCCTGTTTTATTGAACATCCCCAATCTCTGATCATGAACACACAATACGTGTACTGGTATTTTAGTACATATACTACATTATATGGCAACAGGAACAAATTCTATAGAATGTCAGTAGAGGGTATCCTTCACAATATTAGAGATATCAGACTGAGACAAGACAGGAAGCTTCTAGAATACACTGATGTAATTCCAAACTCCAACCTGATCCAGAATCCAGTGTTGATACTGACACTACCGTATACCAATAACGTCTGTGCACCAACATCCAGGTTAGTTAATTTCAACGTTGCTTTATCGCACATGATACAAAATTGTCAATTTTTTTTACTGCATTCTAAACTCATAACTTTGAAATTTTTAATGCTTGATATGGCCTATCTCGGATAACTTGCTTCACAAACCAGATCAGATAACTTACTTCATAAACCAAATCAGGTAATTTACTTCACAAACCAAATCTGATAATTTACCTTCACAAACCAGATCAGATAACTTACTTCACAAACCAGATCCAGGTCGTAGAAGGATGGGACTCCACAGGCACTAAACACCACACGGCACATTCGACTTTCTCCAGGGGACAATCTTCCACGAATTGGAGATATCGACAGATACTGCATAAAATAAAACGTCTTCAGTGTAGGAAGAATTTTTGTAAATAAATAAAGTTTAACAATTTACCTACAAGCTCTGCTGATATTAAGCAATAAGAGTGTTGAAGACTCTACAGTTAATATCAATACTATGCATGTATACTTCCACCAAATGTTTTATCAAAGAAATGAAATGTAAAGCAATTTCTAAATGAAGCAAAATTATTAAGAAAAACATGTAAAATTACACAAATAATGAATGCACGTGTAAAATTAAATGCATTTCAACATATTTAAGTATTAAAAAACACCTTTTTAAGCCTTAGTTGAAATACCATGTAATTAAATGTATGCAAGTGATCAGAAATATTTTGTTATCAAAATATGAACAGTCATCTAAACATTACTATTATAATAGAAATAAAACTAGGCTATAAAAGCAGAGTTAGGAGGCAGACCTCTAAATCCTCACGTTTTGCTAACAGTGAAAACACTTACATCCTCAATGAACTGAAATATTATCAGTGTGCTTAAAACACATTGCACAACACAGAAATAGCTCTGTCACAAAACACTAGACATAGAGTTGGGAAAAGAAAAAGTTTGAGTATGGTAATTTACCTGAGCATCAGCTTGTGATGTGACATGCCATTCGAATGAGACATCTCGATCCTTAGCTCTGTTGGTAACAAACACCATTCTTCTGGCTCGACTGAACAAAGGCAGATTTCCGAAGGAAAGTCTCTCTTGTGACAGGTACATCAGCTGTACATGGAAAACAGCAGACAAAATGTCAAACTTCATCTGAAGTGTCATTCAAGTAAGGTCTTACAGTTACATCTATGTGTATGTGCACATATCATGTTTCTTTAATGAATACATTTGTAGAATACTTTTCCCTTGAATTTCATAGTAATTCAATTTATCTTATATACCTCAAGGATATTGTAAATCATTACAGCATATATATGTTTAATTCAAATGATTTAGAATGTATTTAATAAATAAAATACTTTATAAAAGGAAAGGATTTTTCCTCACCTGTCCTGGTACAGAGACACTCTGGACCCCTGGGACCCCCGTCAGATCCTGCTGGTCTGTAATGGGCATCGTGTCTCCCATAACTCTTCTGTCAAAGCCAACCCCAGTAAATGTCACAATGGCCGTGTCCCCATTATGAACGTGAACAGGAACATCAATCTACAACAAAACAAATTCAGTAAAACATACATCCCATCTCCGTAACATCTAATGAAGAGAATCTAACTTCAAAAGCTAGAATTATACCATGTATGTTTTGGCTTCAATTGGAGAGAATCTCCATTCGACACAGAAGGATCTTCCTGGAGGAATTTCTCCTACAGGTGTTAAACACTCAAATACTGGCTGGTCAAAGTTCTCCTGGAAAATACAATAGAAAACCATGAATAGTTCAGAATAACAAAGAATAATTGATCAAATCCATCACTTCGATGAGCAAATTTTTGCAGCACTATAACATAATCCATTTGATTTCCATTTTACCTTTCGCAAAAGCTCCAGAGGTGCAAGGTCAAAGTTGAACTTGACAGGTGAGGCTCCACCATTATAAAGCTCATACACCTGTTTAGGACTAACTTTTTCACCAACAGCAACAGGTGTAAACATGTGTTTGTTGGATGGGAAATGAATGTACTTCCTCTCAGGTTCCACAGTCACACCAATGAAATTCAACTGATAATATAACAGAACCATATTACAATGTTTGCAATGGAATACTTTCAAGTACAACCATTTTCAAATTTACCTATACTTGGTGTCTCTACTCACTTCTTACTAAAACTTATATGTAATTGAAATTTTTTTTTTAAAACAGAAGAAAGTCTTACCAGGATTTCTCTGCCCCTTGCCAGTTTAAGCAGAACAGGCAGTCGGTCAGTCCCTGCCATAGTGTGTCTGTACGTGAAGCTCACTGTCCTGCACTCACCCGGTTCCAGCTTCCCTTGCTGAGGCTCAATGGAGAACAGCTTGTTGTCCATCACCTTCATCTATAAATACAGACACAAAATCCAAAGTCAGAACTGTTGTAACAAATAATATGACTAACCATACACAGAGAATATCAAAATTGAATGCTTTGTATATTTCTATACAGAATTGTCCTAACCTCATGCAATTCATCTTCATCAAATTCTCCAGTTTCTGCCCAGTATTCCAACTCTAGCTGAAGGTCCGTAGGGAATAGGAAGGACCTTTGTACAGAAAGTAATTAGAATTAAGAATATGAACTCAAAAGCCAGGCCTTACATTAATTAAACTGCCATCATTTTAAGAGATTGTCTGATTACCATTCTGTGGCAACTGTTCCAGTGTTTTCGAACATGAGGTTCACAATGCAAGGTTCACTGTCTAGTGGAGCAGCACTGAAGTTAAAGTCCATGATGGCTCTTGTATACACTGGGGGCCTTCTAGCATGGCTGCATAAGTGAAATCAAAAGAAATATTTAATGGTAACGAAGGATTTTTTTTTCCAAAAATGAATAAAAGAATTAGAAATGCTTTCAGATTCAGATAAGTTTGAACAGATGATCTTTTGACCAGCTGGCTTACCTATGTCTTGTTGCTACACTGTATCGAATTTCTTCTGCAGAAGGGTCCGAGTCCAAGCACAAATTCATACTGAAATTCAGAATGTTATTTTCTCAATAAAAAAGTTTTCTTCCTCTGGAAGAAGCAGGTTTTGTATTGATCACCTTTGTAAACATTAAAATTGGAGCCTATTTCCCTGTGTGTATATGTACGTACTTGTCAAGTGAGAAGAGAGCCCAGAGTTGCTTTTTGCTGATGCCTACTGCGCTGCCATAGCACCGAGCATCAGAGACTGCCATTACAGGGAACACACCTGTGGTCAGGACATGACACAAGTGTTGGGGCTCCTGTGCCTTGGAACTGACCTCTTGACCTAAATAAATTAAATCCACAAACACATTTATTCACAAATGACACATGCCCATGTCTCTGACAAAAAAAATACTAACAATCAATGAAATCTTAAGAATGTGATATACATACACAAAATCTATTTATATGTATTTGATAATTATTACTATTTTCTAGATACCTTTATTGTTAGCATTATGAATATTAACATTAGATTCCTTACCCATGGGGGTGATGAGCTTGTAGGAAACGGCAAACTGATAATTAACCCTCCGGATTGGTTTGACTGTGGCCAGAATTTTGTGTCGAGATCTAGCAGGCAGCACTCCCTCTGTTCTATCCAGAACCAGGGCTACAAAATCAAAAAACTTTCATGCATTCAGTTCATACATTTGTGAAAAAATCTAAATAAATTAAAATAATTTCAAAGGATATCCAACATTTTAGCAAAAAACTTTAAAGGGTGGCAAACCTTTTCCAAGATGAAAAAAAAATGCTCTTTTCTGTCACTGAGGACAAAGTAATAGTGAGGAAATGTAATTGTTTACCTAGTTTATCATCCCTGGTGATTTCCTCTGGGTATGGCCCATCCATTGCCTGGTCTACTATCAGACTGTAGTGCAAACTACAGGTACTGTTGTTAACAATGCTGATCATCTTAGACGTTGAGCTACCCACCACCACATCACCAAAGTCCAGGTATGTGTTGTCAGCCTTAAAAATAACAAAACTGTAAGACCGAGACTTCAAAGTAGAACAAAATAAATGCTAAAACTCTGAATTTGTTCTGATTAATTACTCTTACTGCTATACATCTTTAAAGTTAGACTCTCAAAGAATACAAAGAACTTTAAACTTATTTCACACATGGTTTTAAATGGCTTTCTTATATTACAAAAAGCTGCTAAATCCCACAGTTATCATGTTAGTGATGACAGAATTCTGTACCTTAATGTCTCCAAGGGACCCCTCACCGATGGCCCGGACTGTGAATTGTTTCTTCTTGCCCCCTGATGATGAACTGTGGAATCCCTGACCCCAGACAATTAGACAGGGCTTCATGACATACTTTTCTTCAGCAGCAGGTACAAATGACCAAGTGTGGGCCTGCAAAATTATAAAAAGAAAACAGTAATACAGCATATGGCCTTAGCTTTGCTGCAGTTTCATTTTGGTTATTTTCACTGGAAGACAAAACCATGAAATTTTATCTGTAGTGAATATATGTATTACCTGGCCATAACATTCATATTGAATGGACATAAAAATCATAAAACAGATTTAGACAGGAAATTGAAAAAATAATCAGGAACAAAGGATTTGGTTCACTTGTTAAATAAAATTGCCTTTATATTTTTCATTTCGAACAAATCTCTGCTAATGCCTGATTCTTTAATAGCTTCAATTTAAAGTGGGGACTTTAGAACATACAGCTTGAATACTACAAAACTGACAAGTCAAAAAGGGTCCTCAAGATAAAAATCTGTAAGGGGTCTTCCTCTGTCTAATCCAAGTATTATGTATAATGTTCCCAAGGAAGCTAGAGTTATTGTGTCCCACAGAGAGTGCTGATGGATGGACAGACAGACAGACATAGTGATTACTATAGGAATCTGAGCATTACCTTTACATTTTATGAAAATCTTCTCAAGTTATTGCATAGGAAGTGCTACTATCTTTTAATATCAAAAAGTTCTAAGTTTCATACCTCTGTAATGACAAAGCTGATAAATTTGAAAATCAAAAGGGGTCTTTCTCTGCCTAATCTAAGGATTATGTATAAATTTTATGAAAATCTTCCCAAGAAAACTTAATAAGTTATTGCATGCCATAGAAAGTGCTGATGGATGGAAGGACAGAAGGACGGACAGTGATTACGATATGGCACCCACCATATGACAGGACCCTAATACACTGAACACTTTAAAACCTATTTTTATCTATCTATAAATAAGTTCTTCTACAGAGTTCATTTATGAAAGAACAGGGCATGTATATTTGTAGAGGTTTTTTTCATATCCATGGGAAAATACCATATTTGATATTTATTATATACCGGTATATATATATATTTATTACAGCAAATTTGAATATGAGTACAGCCCTCAATCCAAAAATTAAATGATGTGTACTGCATATCAATAACAGTTCTATCGATAACAGTTCTATCAATAAGCATATATAAAAATTAAATTGTGGGTTGTGCTCTGTACACAATTTTGAAAAATATCTTTAATAATTCTGTTTCAATTCTACAAAACGGTTATAATGATGTCATGTACAAACTACAGTGAAATCATGTCATAATAAATTTTAAGCACATACAATTTCTAAATAATTTGAATGCAGAAAAGTGAAAATCATTAAGTCTGATTTCTTCAAAATTCACAGCACCAAATGAGGTCCTATGTAAACCTTGTTGTATAAAACTGTGCAGTCCTAAAAAGGGATCCTAAAAAAATTTTTAATACATGTATTTACCATTACATAACAATTTGTTATACTTATTACCTGTGTCTCATTGGGCTGAATGAGGCCTGAAGATGGAGTGACAGAGAGAAGCTGCTTATCTTTGTAAACCATTTTCCATTCAAATCTGCAGTAGCAAGACAAAAGCATCAAACTAAGTGTTATACTTACTTCAGGGGAGATAAATACATGAGAGGAGGGGAGAATTTATTCTACAACTTGTATCTTATTTGTTTGTTAGTTTATCTGTTGTATGCTGTGTTAATTTTTTCATTACCTGAGTGGTATCCTAGAGACGTTTTTGATGGTGTAGTCTTTAGTGGTGGCAGTACCAATACAGGTCTGTCTGAAGTACATCACTCCATCAGTATCTAGCACAACTTCCGGAGATTCTGCTGAACCCCATAACTCAACACACTGAAAATAATTACACTTAAATTACAGTAAAATTACCAAAGTTTTCTTTATTTTCCTTCCTTTTTTTAATGGAGAGAATCTCTAATTTTTATTGATATACCTAGAATTCAAATTTTCCTGTAAAGAAGGAAAAAAATGAACTATTTATCCATTATAAATTCATCATTGTGAACATGCACAAATTTTTCTATCATCACCAAAAAGTATTGACCCATGAGATATGTGATTTTAGAGTAAAGGAACAATACTTTTGTACTATGGCATACTGCAGTAGTATTTTTATCTAGAGTTAAGTAATTGGTATACCCTGTTGTACTTTTCATCGTCATTGAGTCTAAAAGTCAGGTCATGTTTATAGTGCTTCACTTCACTGGGAGTTATCTTGACTACAAAGATCTGCTGTTGACCTTTCAGCAAAGCTTTAGATGGCTTCACTGTAAATGTGCTGAAAAAGAGAACCAAAGTTGTCAATCCAAAGCTATTTTCACACATGTATGCAAATGATAGCATGGCCTGTTCCGTAGTGCAGGCAGGTCAGCATTAATAAAAGTCAAAACAACACTAAGCCATACTTTGTTGGGTCTTTCAGGACATCGAACATTATGGGAGTTGTGCCATTGTTAGTCAACAGAATTGTCCTGTAGGTTGACTCCTTGGTGTTTACAGCGGGGAAAACAAGATGTGACGTGTCAAAGGTCAGACGAGGCAGGAAGGTCTCATTGTTCGCTTGGAATGTCTGACCTGTTGATTTAAAACCATAAAGATAAAAATCATATGAAACACAAAATATGATATCAGCATTGTGCATTCAACAAATTTATTTAAAAAATTTCAATCTGAAAGACAATGACAAATTTTCAAAACAGAAAGACTTTAACATTCCCTGTATAGACATGATAAAACTCATCGCTGTCAATCTCATTTTAAAGCATTTAGAATGAGTCCTACATATACATTTTAAAAATTCCTTTTTTCACCTTCAAAATCATTTTACTGGCTACTAAGTTTCTGCATCAATCTATAGTTAATGATTATTTACCTGTACAGGTGAGTGTGAGGCACCAAGGGGGACTGTGAGTGTTGTCCTCTACCAGGCGATAATCTCGCAAACTCTTGTAATAGGCAAAACATTCCAATTCTGCTCCATAGAACTGGTTAGGGACAGTCTAAAAAATAAAAATCTATATCACTCCAGAGGAACATTAACAAAAAGATAGAAAAATCTAATTATTCTGGATTTTAGTTACATATACTAGAAATCTAGCTAATGATAAGTTAAAAAAAAAAACTTCCACTGAAAAGATGTGTACTACTTGCTCCAAAATCGTATTTTACACTTACAGGTTTGAAAGTGACTTGGAAAGCACATGACTTTAGAGGAGGGATGTCCATGGTAGATGGCATAATGGAGAATGTCCTATCATTCCCACAATTCCATTGAATCGTTACCTTTCCATAGGTGTGATTTGTCACATTGATAATCTGTACAAAAAAAAAACCCATTTTATAAATACTGGTCTTTATATTTCACTTCTATATTGGGCTGTGTGCTATTAAAAGATGGAGAGAAAAAAAATCCACACCATCTGATCTGAACACTTTCCTCTGAATTTTGAATGCCAACTGTTATGTTTATCAATTACCAACAAAATAACACTTCTACCATATAAATACACAAATTTTCACTTAATCAAAAGTCAAACAGTTGAACTAACCTTGTCTTCTATGACTCTTAGATTAGAACAGTGTCCAAAGTCTGCAATGTTGGTATCTATGCTGACATGTGGAACAGAATTCTGCCTCCCCCAAAAAAGAAAAAGATTTCAGAATCAGTTGCAAATACAAAAAAATATGCTTATATAATGAATTTACACTTAGAATGAAGTAATTTTTTCCCTACCCCGTGGTAAGCAAATAAATCAATAACTGAATACAACAAATTATGCTTATACCATATTAGAATTAAAATCTCTGATGCTGTGCTCCAATTACTATACATATACAGTGGAGACTCGGTAATCCGGACGCTTCACCTTCCGGACGATTTTTCTAGGGAACGGAATTTTTATACATTATTTTGCATCATTAATCCGGAAATTCGCGTTCCAGATCCGGACGGTCACTTTTTACTACAAAACGTTATAATGCATTGAAAATTGTACCGTTAATCCGGACGGTAATTTTGTTTAGGGAAGGTCTGTGTCGGACAATTTTAGCAAGGTGTAAATTATAAAGAAAACAAGCCAAACTGTCTAATTGAAGCGATTACCTGTACCCTGTCAACACCTCCCTCCAATTAGGTGGTGTGTGATGATAAGTCCGTTAGATAGCACGTACCGATCGAGACATTGTATTGCCAATTTTCGCACATAAGATCTTTATTGCGTGTAGTGTTGAATTTTGTAAATAAATCTGTAGCATATTATTTTATAGTCTTGATCAATACCCTAATAGTATTAATAAATTAAACATCATGCCGTAATGATAATTTTTTTTAACTGCTACACGTATCAGTTGTACTGATTCGTAAATTGATATCGGCTTATTCAAATCTAAAGAGTGTAGATTATACTTCTAGATTCTGGATTTTATTCTGTTGATTGACGTGATATATACATGTATGTTCATGCACATGTATATATAGTATAATTTTTTAACGTTTAGAATGTCGCGCATGTAGAATGTACCTGTGTACGATTGATTCTTGTTACGATGTTGTAGAGTTTTATTGCTTTCGAAATTTTAAACTCTGCGTAGAAGTGAGAAAATTACCATTTTAAGAAAAATGACAATTAAATTCTGTATGTACCTGTAATGTTAATTTCACCCGAGTTTTGTTCCGTTACTATCGCATCATGAAAATAATAGGTGCGCGTGACTAGATCAAAGCAGTAGTAGGTCTTGATATTACGTGCTTAAATTATTTTGTTCTCCTGATATTGTCTTGGATAACTATAGAATAAGAAATATAAAGTCTGGCAGATTGAATTTTGGTTAAAGAATGTTGTCAACTGACATGATAATCACGAAATTCTTATATCAACTTTGGACGATGAAGATTGTTTTAACAGACCGCCGAACCCGTGAACCATGACAGATGGAAATTACCGGCCTCTTTAAGAAGTAAAAGTGTGATGAAATGTTTGAAATGTAAATGATTATGTTAGTTACTAATGATTTAATTACTTATAGTTACATATAGTGCTTCATTATTTGTTTTAGTGCATACGTTACACAGTTTTGTATATTTTTTTGTAGTGCTAATATACATGTATAATGTAAGCATAGGCAAATACACTGAACACATACATTAAATTTTAGTGCTTTGAAATACATGTAAATGTTAACATTATCATAATTTATTTTTACTAATGCAAATGGTTAAATCCAATGATAGAATGTGTTTAATTCACTATGCATCAATAAAGTAGGCACATATTGGCTACTTATACAAAGCTAGAAAATATGTGATTCAATTATCCGGACGCTTCATTTATCTGGATGATTTTGCTGGGAACCAAAGTGTCCGGATTAACGAGGCTCCACTGTATTGTGGTTTCATAATAATTTTGTGAACATCAAATATTTTGGTGTTTTTGTGGTTGTGAAAGTCCATGAAATCAAGTGATCAGCAGAGTACAATCGTTGCTAATACACTAATAAAGGAAGAGGGGGAGAGGGGTGTCCCAACAAATCCATGAAATTTGATTATCATCCCCTCCATGAAAATTGATAAAGCCACAGTATTTCAGTGGGAAATGATATTATCTTTATCTACCCATGATGATATCATTTAATTAACATTCATGAAATGACTGGTATTGTGTCCTTACATTGATGTCACAATGGAAGCCATCATTGAAGTACTCATCCATTGGAGGAACAACTGGCAGACTGGAATCCGTTCCTGTTTCAGATTTCTGTAAATACAAACATGTTGATGAAAATTGTCAAATATTTGTTTTGTAATAAATGTCCATTTGTTATCATTGTATCTTTGTTTACACGGATCTTACTTTGGTTTTAAATACTTAAAACTTACATCAGGAATCATAAGGCAACCAGCATCATCCAATTCTATCTTTCCTGTCTTCACGTTTTCATTCAGTTGCTACAAACAAAATAAACAAATCTATAAAATGTCAAAGAACACAGCAGTCACATTCTAAAGCAAATCCTTTTATTCATTTTCAAAGAAAGATCATTGTACAAATTCTTGTCAATATCAAGGTGTTAACCTGTGGAGGATTAAAAAAAGGCTTCCCCCAAAAAATCCATATCAGGTATTTGCATTATCCACATTTCTTACCTGTGGTACATAGTAGACTATCCTATTACTTGACGTATCATCTCTAGTGGATAAATAAACAACCCTTTCTCTACATGACATTTATCTTACCTCCATTAGATAAAAACAACCTCTCTCCCTATGACATTTGTATTCAAGGACAAAGCCCTTTTTCCACATGACATTTGTATTTATCTAGATATCTTACCTCTGGTGGATAAAGAGAAAGCCCTCTTTCCACATGACATTTATACTTGTCTAGATGTTTAGCCAAGAGAACAGCCGGTTTGATCAGCTCTGAATGACATGTTCCAAGCATATCCAAGAACAAAGGACCCTATGAAGAAGAAAAATTCATTTTGTTTTTAGATAATGTGGAAATCTTCTGATTTATATCAACACCCACTCAATAAAAAAATTTTCATATGGGTGGATACTTCTTTATTTTTTTAATTTCTTCTGTACTTAAGATACCCCACCCCCCTCCCCTGCCAAAAAAAAAAAAATAATTCCATTGATACCCCTCATATTGAGTCCAATTCCCATAATTTTGCAAAACTTTGTAGCTGGTAGTAAAATCTGACCTGATTGTGAACCATACATGTGACCCTCCTGTGGTAGTTGATGGGATGCTGGGGGACAAATTTCATCACTACTGTCATTGTGGTATTGGGTCGTACCACTCCTGAGGTCTTCTCAAGTTTAAACACACTCTCATTACAATCCAGCATGAACTGCAATGAAAATTACTCCCACTGAACACGGCTAATACATGTGTATACATGCCAACTATCTACATTCATGTGGGATTCTACTGATTTGAAGCAATCAAAAAGGCAAATCCCAACATGATTTGTAGTTTGAAATATTTGAAAATATGAAACTTTAGATTCTGTAAACTTTCTGCAACATAATACCAGTAATACTTGTACAAAAATTAAATCATTTGACACAGGTTTCATCCATGATTTCTGTGTCCAAAAAAAAAAAAAAATGGCTGTGGACCAAACTCTGTTTTAATTTGCTTAGAAGGGAAGGATTAAGGGCTTACATACATGTATACATGTATATATATGCATTGATTTACATTGTACTTCATTTCCTGAAGTAAAGTTAATTCATCTAAGTTTTATAAATTTGTTTTTATTCCCATAAAGAGCAACTACTTTACATTAATACCTGAAACGTGGCCTCTACAGCTGAATTGTTGACAATATCCACTGTCCTAGTAGCCACAGCTCCCAAATCTATCTGCATGAAATTGACACTCTTCGCTCCAAGGTGTACAGTAGGACCTAATATATAAAAATTACATAATGAGAATAACGGATTGAAATTTAAATTCCTTGAAATTTTATACCTAGTATTGAAATTCCATACCTTTTGAAGACCCAACACATTTAATGACTGCTTTACTGATATTTCCAATAGCAACAACATTGAAGTAGTCTGTAGATTTAGTATCTACTGTATTTGGAGTGTAAGTGACCTGTAAATTAAAGCATAACCTGTAGATTTCATAATCATTCAAACAATGTTATATCTCATGTTTGTAAAAATACTAATAATTAGCTAGTGAGATTAGCAATAAAATACAAAGATTTAGATTTTACTTACTGGAATTCGAACTGAACTCATTGGTGGAACAATGCCTTCTTTTTGTGGGCAATCAAACACTGTGTCAATGCGACTCATCTTGGAAGGGTGCTGTATCTTGTATGGAGCACGAACCTGTACCAAAAAAAATCAAACAACAATGTTTTCATTACTTTATATTCTTACACATTCCACTTTGTATGGAAATAATTTCTCTTCACATACTAATCATTTTACAAAAGAATTTCAAATATACATATATACATGATGTACAGGATTATTTTGGACATGCCGTACTTATACAATTACAAAAGAACACCATAAAGTTCATTTGTGATTTGATAGTGAAAAAAAATCTTACAGGAGCGAGATTGTGGAGCTCCACCCATTTCTGTATGGTGGAACCAACAGGAGTTTGAGAAAACTTGATTTCTGCTTCATGATTTGTAGAGTCCAGACTGTTGGAAGGGCTGCCAGGGGAGGATACCAAAATGTGAGGGTATTTACCTGTAAAAATAAACAATACACAGTAGTAAGTTAACATTTACTCTTATGTACTAGTATTATGATATCATTCCTTTGTATGTGAATTTCTTTCTTTTGAAAATGAAATGGGACACCACAGAATATGTATCATTTATAACACTATTTAGCGAGACACCAATATATATCATTTTTAACACTGTTAAAGTTTTCTGTAAGGCCAATTCAACTTAATCATAGATTATCATCCGGGTTCACAAAAAAATATGGGGTGGGTGGGAGGATTTTATTTTTTAATTTTATCCCCCCCCCCCCAAAAAAATTTAATGACAAATGGCATCACACACAATGTTAATCAAGTTAACATTCAAAGAATCCTTGGTAGAAGATATAAAACCAACATTCTGTGACTTTAATCATTTACTCATGTCACTGGGAAGCAAGTTTGTTTGAAATCGCAAGTTTTGCGAAAATAAAAAAAATCGAGGTGGGCCCTTTTTAGAGGGGCGGGTGAGGATGATAATCTATCAGTTAATTTTAATAGGCCTAAGTTTTGTACCTATGCCTTCCAGTTTTGTAATTTTTCCATACATAAGATCTGGTCCATATTTACACGCTGCCTCGCCTTGATAAACACAGGCAGTCTAAGTAATAAAAAAAGAAATAATTCAGCACATTACATCAAAATGAATATATTATTAAAAAGAAAAATCAAGACTTCCATCACAAAAGGTTTGATCTGTTTTTGTGTGAACTTACGATTGGAGTAAATGTTGCTTTAAATTGTCTAATTGATCCAGATTTAAGGATTGCAGCACTAGGCTCTACAGTAAATGGTGCTTTCATTTCCCATTCAATCTTTGTTTCCAGGTCCCTGAAGCAGAAATAGGATAAACATCATGTTTCATTTGGTTAAAAAAGCCATCTTATATTTCAGTTCTTAATAATGTTATAATGGGGGGAAAATATACCCAGTATTCTTGACTTCAAATGTGGTATGAACCACATCTTTAGCAGCACACATGTTAAAGTCCAAGAACTCAGGCACTGAAATGTCCACCTGTGGTAGGACAGCTCTGATTGGAAGTTCAAATGACCCATCCTGTTGATATTAATCATCATTAATTACATGGCAAATCAGAAATGAAATAATCATCATCGATTTTCTGATTAGGCCAAAATAAAATGTTTGTTTCCTATTTCACCTCTCAAAAAATTAGGTAGGGTAGGTAGGTAAAACATTTTTTTTTTAATTAAAACTTTTTTTTTTTAAATCTTTGTTTTAGATATGGTTTCAATAAGAATGTACATTATAAATATTTTTTCATACATTTTGAAGATCAATAGTAGTTAAACTGTAAATCAGAGAAACTCAAATGCAAAAAGAAAAAAAATCCAGATTAAAAATTCAGAATTTTTGTTTTCTTTTATATATATCATCAATAAAATATTTAGAGTTGGCAGCAAAAAGGTAGGTAGGGTCGGGAAAGTGGGAATACATATATTTTATTTTGGCCTTACTAAAACTTAGGTAATTTTGGTGTGTACAGTTTGAAATGTTGGCCATTTTGGTGGAATAGGAAAATTCCTTTACAATAAAAAGCTCCAATATTTCTATTCATATAAATATGTACATGTTAAATGAAATTTTCCCATATAAACTGCCAAGATCTGGTATTTAGAACATTACCTGATGCACACCTCTTATAAAGAAAGTTATAGTTATAACTGAAACAGGTTGATGATATGCAATTTATAGAGTAAAAACCTACAATGTATAACAATGTTCAATTTCATATTTCACCGAGAAGTACAACATGTTAAAACAAGATACTTACTTTCAAATGAAATTCTATTTTGTCAGTATAAACAACTTTTTCCAGTGGTCTGAATGTAACGGGCAGTGAAAAACTGGTTCCAGCACTAAGCACAACAGGTTTAGGATATAATGTTGAGAAAAATCTTGTGCTTGGTACCCTGTAAATATTCATAATTGAATACTTATAAACCTACTAAATTTGTGTCACCATGCAGTTAAAGAGAGAATATAGCAGCTTGGTGATCTTTCTTTATGCAATTTGTGAAATTCATAACATTTGTACCCACTGTCAAACAAACATAACATTTGTACCCACTATGTGTGTGTACGTGCACAAACATCTTTTGAGTCAACAAAAGGATACAAGTATTGGGCAACTTGGAAATTGCATATTGAGTAGTTTTTGAATATTTTTGAATACTTTCTGTTTATAAGAATATATTAATAAGCATTATCAATCAATAAGCTACTTACTTGTACTTTATTTTCTGTGTTTTCACATTCACATTCTTTAAGACAATGTTCTTTGTGTACTCTCTCCCAGGCTCCCATCCTTGCCAAACAATTTCATTAATCACTTCAATTCCATGATAATTTGTCTTTTCCATTGTTGTAAATAGTGGCATTTGAGGCACATACTGTTTTACAGGCTGTGGGGCTGCTGTCACAGCCACTGGCTGACTTACTTCAACCACTGATGGCATATTGTCTGAAAGTAGAAAACCGATAAGAATACAAAAAATTTCGGTAATGCAGTGTATGAAAATGCTTACCATAATACATCAGACAACTCAATTTTTTTTAGATACATCTTGCAATATATTAGGAGGACTTTATTAGCCGAGCTCACTTAGTATATCAAATTTTGCCAGTTAGGTTCAAATGCCCTGACTCCAACGTTTTTAGCATGGAATGAGTATAGACGGTAAGACCGTTAGTAGTGGGTCATTTGTCATACATAAAAAGGGACGACTAAAACTTGCATAAAATACATCATAAATAAATCTTCAAAGAAGTTCTGGCAAAAATGTTTAACATTAGCTCTAAGGTATGTTTGCAATATTAAGAAATTATATACAGAACAATGCATAATGCCCTGAATGAAGCTGTTTTACATAATGTTGTTAGAGGATCGTGATTAATCATATTACCTTTGAAATGGGTCCATTCATTTAATATGCTAAATCTTACGAAGTATTTTTATGAAATGATAGGAAATTTGGGTTTGTGACATCTTAAATACAGTGTATAATGAGTGAAAGAGTGTTTCTTTAATTAGACAACAGATAGAAAACATCTTGAATTCAGTTGAAATCAAGAAAAAACACTGAGTTCAGTTACCTTTTTCTGTTGTTATTGAACGTCCGCCATGATGTAAATAAAATAAAGATGGCCGTGTTGCTATGTTTCACGGGAGAGTTTGATCAGTGAGACAGACCTTAGAACTTAATCACAGTTGGATGCTTTGAATTGAAGTCGTGTAATAAATCTAAAGCTGTAGTCCTTTAATGAAAACGACTATCTGCTTCTCACTCTTCACAATCTTGCAATATTTTTGATATTAGAGAGTACTACCTACGTCCTACAACTCTCGTAGCAACCAAGTATAAATTGCGCGGGAAATTTAAACATAAGTAAGTTTCTCTAAATTTTTCATGTAAAATAATATTTTTTCTATATTTATATTCCCTTGAAGCCGATTTTTTCTCAATTTAGATTAAATAAACACCATTGTGTTTAGAAATATCAGGAGTAGCTGTCATGATATTTTTCAAAAAATGTTACGCACGATGAAATATTGCAGCCGGGAAAATAACAATTCATTCATTGGCCTAGTTTTTCGAAAATTACACAACTATATAGACTAGAAAAATCAGCTTTAAAACACATTATTTTATTTCAAACTAGAATATTAAATTTCTTTTAGAAACACGTGCCTATAGTCCATATTATATCTAGTCCTTTTTTTTTTAAATGGGATTTGAAACTATACGGTAAATGAACGTACTGAAGATCTGAAAGTGTCCGGTGCCCGAATTATTAAGTGTCTTTCCTTTATAACTGCCAATAAACAACGTGTAATAGATTTAAAACACAATATTTGGCAAAATCATTGCAAGTATATCTATAGGTCAGTATATACAATATGTATTTATTTCCATATAAAGCCTAAGGAAATTCCAGTTTATTTGTGAATTCCGTCCAAAATGCGAGACAATGTCAGTGTGCCACGTGTGCGAGATCGAAATCATATTTATTATAAGGATATCATTATAAAATTATTAGTTTCCACATTGAGATTAATATAAGCTACATTCCGTGGAAGGTGCTATTCAATGGTTTGTTAAAGGACACATCTCGTGTTTTCAAAGTATACAGAATTATATGCATTTTGTCTTCCTTATGCTTATAGAAATTATTTGTAATAGTTCGTTCGCTGAAGTATTGCGATAATTAGCCACAATACGGACTTAAATCTAAGCCCCGATTTCAAAAAGCCTAGTTAATTAGATAGGTAGTCACGTGGTACAGTGACGTCATATGCGACCTTCGTCGATCAACTTGTTGTAAAAGAAGTGTTAGATATTTTTAAAAACTCGGGTTTTAGGGGCCTAATGTATCTACCATGGATAACATTTATTTCGATGTTGACAAATTTCCCGAGTCTTATATCTTTTAGCCACCAGTGCATACAAATAGCGACCCAAATGTAGCGAGAAAAGCAAGTATGAAATCTGCATAAATTTGCGAGTAAATAATGTTTACATGGGATCACTGTCTAAACACAATTTGGTAATGCCATTTCTGTAAACAACTGTAATTAGCGTTGTTGCTTTTCTAAAATAAACAGTGCAATTATTAAATTTATTTTTGGAGAAGTTAGATAGAGCTAGGCCTAAATTATGATACGATTATGTATCATTGACAACTAGGCCTACTGTCACGGGTGCATTTCGAAAAAAATAATAATAATCAAACTTAATGTGAAAATCACAATACTTTTAAATTATTTTATTAAAGCAATTTTATCAGGCCTAATCATTAATTTTTGTTATCTACACGTTGTTACTCAGGAAGTGGGAGCGCGGCGTGCTGTTGTTGTAAACACGTACGCGTTCCTTAAAAAAAAAAATGAAAGCATTATAATTCAATTCAAAGTCGGGAAATATTATATTTTATTATTTATAATTGAAAGTTCAATTATCTTTTATCTTTAAATTTCTTTTTTAAAACTACCAGTTGGTAGACACTGCTAGTAAAGTTCTGCCTATATGTTGTTACAAGGTGAAGGTCAGTTTGTGCGAGTGTGTATTGAATTCGAAAGCAGAACGGAAAGCATATGCCGTAGGCCTATATGTAACAGTGCGTAGCTTCAATAGAACCATTTTCTCGCAGTTTATCTACGTCTTTGTCTTTAGTGCTTGTTTGAAAAAGTACAGGGACAAATTCTACTGGGGGTTTTTATGGCAAAGCCGTTGTGCCGACAAAAAATATTCACGTCTTGGCCCTCATACTTGAAAAAAACCACAGTCCAAATCCTCTCTACTGACAGCAAGTACACCCTTAAACGGCACAAAACACCCTAATGCAGTGTTATTTTCAAGCTGTTAATGTGATAATTGTTTGTTTGTCAATTAAATCTAATCTGTTTATGAAATGGCTATCAACTGTTTTCAAATCTTCTCGCTCGAGGTCGCATATGACGTCACAGATAATGGCGCGTAAAATATCGGAGAAAATATGCATATCGCAAGGTTTGAATTTCATCGCTTTCAAACTCGAAAACTACGCAAACTGTTTCATTTAAAACACATGTAAAGTAGTTTTAAGTATGAAATGAATTAATTTTGCTGAAAAAATTAAAAAGTTTAAAAACATGCGATGTGTCCTTTAAGATTTAAGTATAAACAAAGATAACTTACAGAGCGTGTTATGCAGAAACAGCAGTTTTATCTGAAAGTGTCCGTCACTTTTCTCTGAAAGTGTCAGTTTCAACTGAAGGTGTCAGTTTCAACTGAAGGTGTCCGTTATACCTATTTATAAACAACCAGAAACCCGCTGATCGGAGGGAGGCGATTGCATGTATCGATGGTGCCACTTTGTCGTCCCTATTATTACTATTGATGTGCATTGTGATATCGCTCTGTGTTCAATTTCCATGGAGCGCCAAATTAGCATTTAAACGCAAATAAATTGAAAATAGCATTAATCATTTGAAGATATGATTAATTCAATCATTGCGCACATCAATTATTGCTCCCATGCATCAATACTGAATTGATGCGCCAATCCATTCAATCATTGCCCACAATAACTGAAATTATATGCGCATCAGTTGAAATATTGCGCTCGGTAATTAAATTGATGCGTGCATCAATGTGGTGAAAGTATTGCTCGCAAAATTTAATTTGGAGCTCCGTATAGTAATAATAGTATAGCTGATTTGATGATTGTTCAAAGATACCTTTAATCATTCACAAAGATTCTGAACAAGGAACAAATGCGAGCATTTTATGTTAAAAAACAACAATTCAGTTAAAAGGATCATTAATTCAAGTATGGATATGTTGAATCGAAAATATCTATCAAATAATTGCTCTCTCTACAAGAATTTTGACAATCTCTACCCAGAGTTGTCGTTCCTTGCTCTCACAGTGTAAGGAATGATAACTCTGGGTAGAGATTAATGGATGATATCATTGATTCAATTAAAGGGACATAGACACGATTTGAGCTGGAAATTTTCAAATTTTATTTTTCCTTTTAATTGTTTACAATGCTTAACTAAAATATTTCTAGTGGTCAAACAGTTGTTGAGGTACATGGGAGATACAGAGCTCACATTTCTTTGTTATGTAAACAAGGCTCGTGCCCTGTTTTTGTTTACATGTGTTAAATACACTAGTTATCGCTTCGTTTAAAACAGTTTTTTTTAAATTTACGCGTTAATTCTGAACACAATTAAATAGCTTCTACTGTTTGGAACCTCTCATTTTGTTTTAAACATGATGTTTTCTATTAAGCAATCTATATGTAAACAAAAACATGCATGGCACGAACCTTGTTTACATATCGAAGAATTGTGAGTGCTGTATCTCACTTGTAACTCAAAACTTGTAACTGACATTACAGTTTATGATAACCATTAGAAATGTGCTTTAATAGCATTCTAAAATTTTGAAATGGAAAAAATTTTTCAGCTCAAACCGTGACCATGCCCATTGAAGTGGACACTAGTTGAATTATTGTGCGCATTAAGTGAACTATTGAGCGCATTAACTGAATTGATGCGCTCATTAATGGAATTATTGCTCTCTGAATATTCAATTGTTGATATCGTGATATACAGCACTCATAAATTCAACAAATCCAATAACGCTATCAACAATATAAATGAATATCTTCATATAATTAAAGACATCTTCAATTATTTGAGTTTATTTTTGTTTGGCGCTCCATGAATATCTACATAAATCAATTATGTTTCTTGGGAGAGCGGGGGGTGGGGGGTGGGGGTGTTTACATAATTCAGGGTAATCGAAGGCGTTGCTAGAGGGAACAGCGGGAAAATGAATGTTTGTGTCTCCACACCTCCGTGGCTTTGTGTCCGAAGACTACAAACTTGTTTATACTCTGACCCTAAAAACAAATTATCTAGTCGCCCAATGTGAGTTGGAGTTGTTATTCTTTGGGGGGGGGGGGGGTTGAGGGAGTGATTTGGGGCTTGAGGGAGTGGCTTTTTCTTTTGGGGGTTAGGATGAGGTTTTTGGGAAGGGTATCCTTTGAGGATTGGAGAGTGTTTTTCTTTTTTATCTTTTGGTTAGGTAGTGTGTACACTTGTGTGTGTGTGTGAGAGAGAGAGAGAGAGAGAGAGAGAGAGAGAGAGAGAGAGAGAGTACTTGTCACGGTTTTATATAAGAACTGTACCCCCATACATTTTGTGTGCGTGGTATGTGCGCCCCATCTCCGTTTTTTGTTTGTTTGTTAGTCACTCCCCACCTTTTCTCAGTTGTGCTTTTGCATAGCAGTCCCTTGTTCACTAATGCAATGAGGTGAAGTGACGCGTTTTGTAATTTTAGCTTGGTAGGGAAATCAACCCTGAAACCAGTGGGGATCTACGCACTCATTCCCCTTTGAGTGGGATATTTAGCCTGGTGGAGGAACTGTAGGCAGGCTGATTAGATAGGCTGACAGTTGCATGCTGTTTCAAAGTCTGTTTAAAATGATAACTGTGTATTTGCATAAAAGTTTTATCCTCGATTTTACTTTCAAATTGTGAAATGGATGTTAATATGTGAGGTGGGTAATAGGGAAGAAGAAAGGGGCTGGAGATTGAATGGAAGATGGGGGGGGGGGGGGGGCGAGAAGGAGAAGGGAGGGAAGTGGGGGTGGGGTGAGCGGAATGAAGGAGAGAAGAATGAAAATGGAAGGAGAGAAGACAAGAGTTGAAATGAAAAGAGAGAAAATGGTTAGGAAAGGGTTGGAGAGGTTGACCCCCCCCCCCCCCCCCCCCGATATACATGTATAATGTGAATGGGTGAATACTGTCAAAGATGATAAATTTTCTTGCATCGTTTTCATTTAAGCATCATTTATATCAGTTGTGTATGTATAACCCAATTGAATGATTACAGGTCCCCGTAGATGTGTGCGTGCGTGAACGCGCACGCGTGTGTGTGTGTGTGTGAGTATGCGTCGACTAGCTCATCCTTAAGAAGTGAAAAGGTAGTCGATGATGAAGTTGTAGAAGATTAAGTAATCAATGTCACAGACGTGAAATAAAATCTGTTGTGACATAGGACATGACCAATTTCGCTGAATACAGAAACTCAATGTCTATTTCCCTTCTGATCGATGTAAGTTTTATATCATTCGTGTATGGGTCGACATGTTAAAAAAAAAACACCACGACATACGATTCTCTCATATCAGCAAAAGGGGACTGACGTTTTGTGTATTGAGTTAAGTATGTATTTTGAGGAGTCCCCAGTCAATATCTGGTGTACATTTATCAATGCAGGGCACAGCTGTTCAACCCGGTCTGTCGAGTAAAGTCCAGTGATAAGTTATATAAATATAGATTTTTGTCACCCCTCTGAATGGTTCTGTTTTATACATATTTTTTCTCATCCAAGGACTCGTTAATTTTGAAGAGGGATGTAAGTTTTTATTTTATATTTAACAAACAATCAAACTTTGTTTTATGGAAGAAACATGTGTTCGGAATTTAGTGCTGCATAAGGGATTTTATGTCATAGACGCAGTGGAACAGTAGTAGGCGTGTATGTATATATACGTATGTAGGTATGTTACGTTAAAGGTGCACTGTTGATAAGGCCGATAACGAGAGATGATAAACTTATACTCGCGGTTTTGAAAAAGGTGCTGACAACGTCCTTTTCAAGGGTTTTCTTAACACTATCAATTTCTATTTGTTGTGAAATGTTGCGGGGGTATAGCTATAGACTTGTACGTGTATCTCTCGGAACCCGGGTCTACTCTGATTAAATTAGATACTAGGATTCCTTCTATACCTCTCATTATCTACACAAATTCGAAAGTTCTATTTTCGTTTTAATTTACCTTGAATCAGGAACTTGATAACACTCTTCACTGATAGTACATAAACTAGCACACACATCGGAGATTTGCGAAGACTACACAAATTAAAGACGTAAGTTTCAGTGATGTATTCATTTCTTGCTTTACATTCTTGCTTTAGAAGTTGTTTGTACTATTATTGTAATATATGGGAAATAATACATATAAGTAATCTGTACACCTATAAAACTTGTCGTGTATTTGGATTTTAAACAGCTAAAAATAGCCATTATAACCAGTCCATAAAGAATGTACGCCCTTAATTAAAAAGGTGTATATGTATACTTAAATTATATTATTTGCTCAAATAATTAATTACCATATGCAGGTTGATTAACTAGTTGTTAAAAGACGCCGAGAATATAGACGATTTCGAGAAGATAGATAGATAGATGGTTGACACAAAATATCATCTCATACTGTAAGACAACGGATCCAAACATTTGGCAGGTGAGATCCCGGAAAAAAAAAACCCACACATCCCGACTTCAGAATTTTTTTTGGGGTGAGGTAAGGACACTGCGTGCTGTATGTCCCAATTTCTGCTTGTTTTCAGAGCGCTACAGTTCTACCATCTTCGCAAGCCACAAATGTGTGACCCGCTCCTCTTTTCTCTGAGCTCGGAGCGTGTCGCTAGCGAAGATGCAGTTTTCAGTTAGTAGTATTGAGAATGTCTCTTCAAAGCAGACTGACAGTTCATGTTTACCTCGGGCTGAAAAGATCATAGAATTCATCAGACTATAAAAATAACGTTTACTCCTTCATATTTATACATGTCTCGGTGTGCGTATACAGTTCACTCTTCTACAATCTACAGGGAAGCACAACTTCAAAGAGCCTTTATTTACGGTAAATCACCATCGTCACGAATTTCACCCGGCTTTCCTGTCCACCCCGCTAGAGATATGTACAACGCTCGTTTACATATATGTACTTATGTAGATTCACTGAACTCGTACTATAGTACATGTATAAGAAATTCTAGGAACATTTTAGGGCGGAATCCCATCGGAAAAGAGCCAGGTGTAATTAATAAGAATTATAATTATAGTTAATTGATAACACTGACAATAGCATGATTTTAATTAGAGGTATCAACTGACATTTAATTCTACATTGTAAAACACTAGAGTGAAATTAATTGATTATTGAAAGGATACAATGATACGGAAGTAGGAGGGCTGTTCGATATGTAATGTGTATTGTACGATGTCTCAAAATAATGCATTCCACTCAAATAGTGAAATGAACATTACATCCCTTCAAAGTATTCTCCGCGGTTTGAAATACCTAATTTCAACCTCAGAATCCATTTCTGAAATGCGTCACGGTACGCTGATTTAGGTAGACCTTTGAGGCACTAGCTGATGGCTGAGCCAAGGGCTTTTCGGAACTTGTAACGACGACCAGATAAGAACTTTTCAAGTTTTGGAAAAAGGAAAAAGTTACACGGGGCTAGACCTGGAGAGTATGGAGGGTGTGGCATAACGGTAACATTCTCCGACTTCAAAAGCAACTTCACAAGCTCAGATGTATGTGATGCAGCATTATCATGAAGTAGACGAACAGGCCTAAATCCTAACACAGGGCGTCGTTTATGATAATATTTCTTGAGCTTTTTTAGTATAACACCTCGGTAATACCGACCTGTACATAACACTTTTGCCCTTCGGCACCGGAATTTGTACGGCTATACCATCACGTGAGAAGAATATGCAGTAAACTTGAAGAACCTTCTTTGTGCGTATGGTTCTTTTGGCAAATACAGGCCTTCTACCGTGTTTAGTTAGCCATACTTTGTTTCAAATTTTTCTTACTGGTTCGAAATAGTGAACCCAATGGCCATGTTTCGTCACCAGTAACAATGTTTGCAAATTGTCTTTAATTGAATTTGGGAAACAATTTGAGCAATGGCTTAGTGGTTTGTACTCGTACCCGTTTTTCGTCATCTGTCAATATATGCGGTATCCATCTGGCAGAACTATTTCGTACTTTCAAAATGAAATTCACCCGCGATAGTGATATGCCAACAGCTTTGACAATATCACGAATCGTGTATCTGCCATCACTTTCAATTTGAGACATTTGCCTTGCCTGTTACAGTCACAGGTCGGGCAGATTTTGATGCATCTCTGTGCCAGTCAGAAATTTCTTTCTTCACCTACGAACTGTCTCATAAGATACCTTAACAGACCCATAAACTTCCCCCAATTCAGTAAAAATCTGCATTACCGAATGACCGATATTACATATCGAACAGCTCTCTTGTATATATATACTAAATCAATAATGGTTTGTCATATAATCAAAGCATGTCCCCATACCAAACTATCAATTCGTTTCATTTTTTAATATGAGACTGTTTCATTCTAACCCCCTAGATAAAGAGGATTTAGGAAAGGGAACCCGGAAAGTCATATTATTGAGATAATTAAATTCCTATCTTCCTGGAATTGTGAAAACCCCAAAATTAGAACTATATTAGTGGGAGGGGAGGGGGACAAAACTTACCCCCCCCCCCATGACATGTATCCATTGAATTTGCAAATAGGTAGATTCTTTATTTCCAAATCAAGGCCTTTAAGGGATAACATGCACATCTAGCGGTCGGGAGCAAATTAAAAGGGGGAGCTAACCGCTGTCAAAAGGTTTCTGACAAGCAGTTAAAGAAAGTAAGGGGATCTATTTGCAACGTTCTGTTGATTCTTGATATATATTCATATAGTGAGAGATATAGACATCTCTAACATTCACAGTCCTTCATTATCCTTGTCATATATTGAATGTTCATTATCGCTTAGAGAACACAGGCTCCACACATTTGCAAAACATGAAATTCGAAATGAAGATACGGGAAAATGAGTTTTCCTCTTTAAATTTTCTAAATTATTAATAAGACGCAGACAGTGCTTACAATGATTCGGTTGAGCATTTTAGACTTCAGAGAATAAAGGCTGCTCTCATGAATTTAAAATCATTATTGACGAACTCTCTCTCTCTCTCTCTCTCTCTCTCTCTCTCTCTCTCTCTCTCTCTCTCTCTCCTCTTCATTTTGTCTAGAAATTGGAGGGGGGGGGGGGGGGGTATTACAATGCACTTTGAAAAATTACGCATTTTGAACATAAAATTCAAAGTGCGTTGAATTTTTTTTTCAAAGTGCGTTGATATCGACCATATTAACGCACTTTGCAACAAACTTTTGTACGGCTCATTCGATTTTCTCGAAGCTTTCAAAAATGGTGGATAATTATTTGAATCTTATTATTAGATGATGAAGTCGCTTCCGGATCTGATATTTAGACGTTTTGTGGAATTGGGTAGATTATAAGGGCCTGGTTCTGCGAGAGCGGACCCTACAAAGAGTATACTGTCCGTCCCTCCAACCATCCGTCCGATTTCATTTTTGTTTAAGAATATCCCTTTCCCTTGACCAAGTCTTGCCAAACTTTACCCATAGATTGCCCATGGTTAGAGGGTGTGCAGTGACCTTGATCCAATTTCCAAGATCAAATGTCACTGTAGATAAACCTCTCTGTGTAAGATCTTTGTCTGGAGCATATTTTCTCTACCCTTGGCCCAGTCGAGCTCAAACTTCACCCATGGAGTGTCCATGGGTGGAGGTAGTGCTGTGACCATGAACCAATTTTCTAGATCAAGGGTCAAAGGCGAACTAACTTCTCTGTGTAAAATCCTTGTCTGGAGCATATTTCTCCCCTCTTGGCTTTACCAGGCTCAAACTTCACCCACTTCTGCTTCATACTTAGATATTTTATTGAAAGTAGGTATTGACGGCAAACTAACAACTCAACTCTATGTTAAACGGGATGATTTCAGCTTCTCCATTGTCAACTTCCCATATTTATGTAGCAATATTCCATTATCACCTGCATATGGTGTTTATATCTCTCAACTGATTCGATATACGCAAGAGCTTGTTCTGCGTATGGTCAAGTTTTAAATCGAAGTAGGCTACTGACAAACAAATTGATGGTGCAGGGTTTCCAACAGTCTCGTTTAAAGTCAGCATTTCGCAAATTCTATAGTCGTTATAACGATCTAGTTCGTCAATACAACCTATCATTGGGTGAACTGCTGTCTGACATGTTTCATACCGATTGTTAGGCCGTTCTTGGCACACTGATTTTGACTACGGATAACTCTGTTTACCTGCTCAAGATATAGGGCTCACGGCGGGTGTGACCGGTCGAAAGGGGATGCTTACTCCCCCTAGGCACCTGATCCCACCTCTGGTGTGTCCAGGGGTCCGTGTTTGCCCAACTTTCTATTTTGTATTGCTGATGGGAGTTATACGATTGATCACTGTTCGTTATCTTCACCTTCCATAAACCTTTGCTGAGTAGAATTATGAGAATGGTCCTCTCCGAAAACAATATTTTAGAACCACCTTGCATGTATTTTGCGGCTAAAAATGGGATCCTTTGAGATGGTCACTATTTCGAATTTGATCTCTGACGAGACTCTCTATAGATGCTAGTGTAGCGAGTGGATCTAGAATAAAATTTTAGTTAAATTGGGGGTGGGGGCTCGTCTACATGCAATAAATTTGAATGATTTACTGGTAAATAATCATAAAGACTGGCATGTTTCTTTGGTTTTCCTTTTCCCGTTTTCGACAACGGTAAAGCAATTCCTCTCATTTTGAGAAAGAAATACAACACTTAATTATTCCCTCTACTAATTAAAATCAAAGTTCCAGATTTTTTGTTTTTAGGCTATATAGGCTATATATATATATATTTTTTTTTTTTTTCAAATTGCGTTAATGGTCTCCATGAATACAAATATCGATGTGCACTCAATTTTTTTAAAAAGTGTGTTGATTATATTGGTCCCAAATTTAACGCACTTTGAATTTTTTTTTTCAAAGTGTGTCGCCACAGGGGTTACAATGGCACATCCCTGGTTGCAATGCAACGCCTAGATGATGCATGATTCAGGGGCGGATCCAGGAATTGCGGTTACGGGGCGCGCCACTTTATGAGGCAGGGGGTTTGGGGGCCTCAAGGCGGCCCCTAGTGGGTCCAGGGCTAAGCCCTAGGGAGGGCCCAGGGGGCGAAGCCCCCGGAAGCTCCTGGATTTTACAGATTTTATAGGGCTTGAAATATGTCTCCTATTTAAGTCATTTGTACTATTTTCTATCATTTTTAATAAGGGGAAATTAGTAAAATGACGCCAAATTTTAAAAGTTTTTGGGAAAAAAATAAGTTCTCCCAATAAAATAAGAATTCAAGAAATCAAAAGATTGTGTCATTTATTTCTCCGGGAGTGGAAGAAATGATTGCTTCTTTTATTTTTCTAAACAAGATACCACGATTTATATTAAATTTGAAAATTTTAGGGGGGGGGGGCGCCGGTTGCCCCCCCCCCCTGAATCCGCCACTGTGATTGTACACACATGTACAAAAGAACAGTATTTTACAAGGACAAATAAAGTTGGACTACCCATGTGAAATTGCTGTATTGGAGAGAGCCATGGGCGCTCAACCTTTAAATATATCTCTATAATAAAGATATGTCTATTGTCTTCTAGTAAACAAACTATTCACGTGAATCACGTCAAAAGTTTGTTTACAGGAAGACATTGTGTGGCGAGAGAATAACAATGGCTTGTTTAGCAAGTTCAAAAACAGCAGAAAGTACTTAAACATTTTTCAATCCATTACCCCAATTTTTTTAAAATCAAAATATTACCATAGACGTCTATGGTACAGTGCATTACTAAGATTACTACTCAGTTCACTGTCTGTTTAAATATTGGCGCGAAATCTTACTCGTCTGTTCCGGATCCAGTAAGATTCTCGCATAAAATAGGCAGCACTTCCGGTAAAAGTGGCAATACTCTGCAACTTTGTAGAATATAGCAAAACAGATAAAGATGGCAAGAAAAAACGGTATACGATCAGGTAACCTTCATTCATTAAGTTCCTGTGGCTTAAAACTACTATGCTGTGTATGTACAAGAATGAATATCTGTCTATTTTATCTGACATCGGTTTTCGTAACAGGTTCTGCGAATTCGATACATTTTCCTACACGGTTTCGTCAAACAAACGTTTTATTTTTTTGTGTGTTTCCAGTCAGTTTTGATTTCTTTTATTGTTGTATTTTAACTTACATCTTGGAATAATCAATTCAACCGATTCTCCAGTTATGTGCATTATAAACTAGGGGGGAAACAGAAAAGCAAACCGGTTTTATATTTAGGTGTATGTTGCGTAAGTTATGATGTGCTGTGTAGTAATGTAGTTTACTCAGGGGCTTGTAAAAAGGAGAAGCAATAATGGAAACAGATAAATTTATGTTTCTCATTTAACCACATTGCACAGATTATACACATATACCCGTGAATGACGATTGATTGATTTGTTTACATGGTGGTCAACAGGACTTGTTTAGCTATTAAAATTATCAAAACGACTGTGCTGTATTAGATATATTCAGAACTGTTGGGCCTATATGGCATTTTTTGTAGGTCAGATAGAAATTATGGAGTCATTGGTCAAAAAGTTTATTGTGTCATATTCATACAATTTTAGTTTTACCAAATCAATGAATGTGTAAGACATTTTTAAAGTACAAGTGTCTGATTGACATCATAACATCTATGGACTTTTTTCCATTAATAATAGCTATACCAAACCTAAATTGTTATAGTAAGTCAATCATCACACAATGGAAGATATCATATTTTTAGGAGGTCAGTCAAAAATCCTGTAGGTCCTACAAAACCCACAGGAGTGCACTATTGTGAATCAAAACATGAACAAGGAATTGAAGTACAGAAATTGGAACACTTCTAGTATACTGGTCCCCCAAAATATGGTGTTTAAATAAGTGTCACCAAAAGCGGTTTATATAAGATCGCGTGAACGATAGGTAAAATCGCTAAAACAGCAAAAAAATTGCACAAGTGTGTCAAATGAAGTTTAAAAAACTGCTCAAATGCTGCTAGGCTTTCTAATCAAATTCATTACTTGAAATAATGGCGAGTTTCGCGTCTCAGCATCCGAGGCGAAAATGCAAATGGCAGTGTGTTTATAGTCTGCTTAGCAACGACAAGGGGAATAACTGCTCATGCACAGTTACGTGCTATCGGGAACCTACATACTAGAAACTTTCGCATAAATTTTAAGGAATGCAAATGGATAAATGCTTATAAATACAGTTTACTCAACTTAATATATCAATTCATCCTTGCAAGCCATGGCTGAAATGTCCACGTAGGACCTGGGAAGAGGAGCGTGCATTTTAGCTGTGGCATGCAACGATGATATCAATTGAAATTGTTTATTTTGAAATATTGCTTATTTTAAAATAAGCATAATTCCTCAACATTTTTTCTTTATCTTTACATTAGAATGTCAATTATTTTAAAATTGCTTATATTGAAATATATATCTTAGTTGATAATGCATTGTTTTCATAACTGTTATGTTGAAACTCGTGCATGTAGATTATTGCCTTGGCTCAATTGTACATATGCATATAAATTGAACTTGATTTATTTTTTCTTCATTTTATGTATGTTATGTTTGAAAATGATTAATCTGCAACTTGATATTTTGGTTCAGGTTTGCATAGGTTGATTAGATGGAGTTTGAAATAAGATTTAAAAAATTCAAAATGGATGAAAAAAGGGTCAACTCCATTTATTTTTAACTCTGAATATATTGAAAACAATCAGCTGGTCCCCTGAATTTTATTGTATCCAGTGAAAAGTGTATATTAAGCAGGCATAATGAATTGGACCTGTATGTTGATGAAATTTTATGTTTTGAAAATTCTTTAAGAAAGTGTCAGATTTTTCTCTCTCCAAAATTTCCTTTGAATCTTTCAGGAACTAAAATTTGGATTCACCTGGTAGACATTAGTCAGCACAGGCAACTAAATCTTTTTCAGTAGCCTGTTTGTTGGCAGAATGGTCTAGGTTACAGCCAGTTTTATTAGAAGTCTTCCTAATATCTCGTAGCAAAAGCAAAAACTAATACTGAATAACTGATTGGTGCATGTCAGACAAATATCAGAGTGTATTCAATCTGATGAACAGATAGATGGAAGTCTTATTCTTGCATGACAAAGTTTTAGGAAAAAATTTCGAGTCAGAACAACAAAATAGTATATTAGTTAAATTCTTTGACTCAACATATCACCTAAAGACAACTTTAGGTGTTTTTTGATTAAGTGGTGAATATTGACGAAATCATGTGAAAAAGGAAATACATGACAGTGCATTTTTATGTTTCTGCATTTTGTCATGTTTTTCTTGCTCATTTAACGTAGTTCCACACTCCTGTGACGTCATAGGATTTTGCAAAGTCAATGATTTAATGATAGGAACATAAATTTTGTTTGAATCTTTTTCAATAGTTATTGTTAAAAAATCTTGTTAGCCATAAAATATTTCAAAATTCTTAGTTATGTTTGAATAGTCAATGATATGTTTCAAAATATTGAATCCAAGGACAATAACTCTGTTTTCATTCAATTATTTATCAAGTCCATAATGCGATAGATTTCCTTTATTTTTGACAAACATTTTACCAAGGTGATAAGGAATCATTATCTGTGTCTTTTCACGAAATTACATAAAATTTTAATCCCGAGTGATTTTAAATAGCTCAGCTGTATGGTGCCAGACTTCAGTTTTTGATGGGGGTATACATAATCTGGAAGCTATAGATTTGAAATTATTAAGGAAAGGTATGGATTTTTCCCCATGAATAACTATAACAGATGTAACTCTACTAATATAAACAGAAAAAATGATATGTAAACCATGCTATAAGGAAAATGCGTCCACATTTGTTTTTTAACATTTTGGGGAATAACGATAATTCAATAATTTTGCACATATTATTCTAAAACTTGATGAACATATTGAAAATGACATGTGTTTTAGTTATTGACATGTTTCCCGATAAATAAATGCAATTCAAAAAATGTTTTGTTGTTTTTATATTAAAATACCAACAAATAACTGTTTCCAATGAATTTCATAAAAATCTACATCGGGGTATATGACTTTAGTGGTGTATGTAATAAAAATTAATATGGAAACCCTTAACTGTTTTGCCTTTTTTCATTACTCTGAATGTTAATTTATTGATTCCAAACAAAAAAATGCTACCTAAACCCCAAAAATCCAGGACTAAGGACCCACCTTAATGTATTGCTCAGAGTTATTTCACAGAAGTGTTGAATTAATTTTATATGTTACCCCCTAGAACACTCTGATGTTAAGGTAGTGCATCGCAAATGTTCCTTTTGCATAAATGGAAAAAGGAAGTAATTTTTTGAAAAGAGAATTCAAAATTGGTAATGCATCTCTGCCAATCAACAACATTTTTCCTTTGGAACCATGTGGAGTAGTCAATCACTGGAACTAGGGATAAAAAACAAAACAAACTAGGATTTAATCCTGCGGGTATTGCTAATATGAATTAGAATTTGGAAAGTGCATCCTTTTCCCCCCAGTAATACAGGCTTTTTCAATTGTGGCTGAGTTTTTATAGCAACTTTTCATCTTTCTTAGAACTTTTAATGGTGATTTATGTAAAATGTAATGTTTGCCCTCAAACAATCAATATATAGGTCCATTGAGCCCAGGTGCATTAAATATTTGTTAAGTGTGGATATCAGCTGTTGTTGCCGACTTTACGTCATCAATATGGGTGTACCATGACCTTTCCTCAGTCTTCCCAGTCTTTTCATACTTAAGAATTACTACTTGTTTCAGTTTCCCCATGCAAACATCAAAAATTTCAAATGTGCATAATGATATCAAAATTTCTTAAGGAAATTAGCTGTTTAAAGTTTTATACTTAACTTTAGAAAACAAATTTTGTCAAATATTTTAAAGTACGACCTACTATTACATCAATAGCGTCTTGATGTGAGATAAAGGATGTTTTCGTCAAACATTTTTAGAACCCTGTATAATTTCAATTTCATAACGTGTGTGCCATGTTGCATAATTCAAAGTATTGTGTGAAAAAGCAATAGTTTAAAAAATAAGTTATATAATTTTCATGCCCCTGGAATCAGGGACATATAGTTTTTGGCCTGTCTCTCTATGGCAAAACTTTAACCTTGGTCATATTTTTCGCACCATAAGAGTTAGACCTTTCATATTTGATATGTGTATTCCTTTTGGCAAGACCTTATCATTGACACCAAAACCTGTTGACCTGGTGACATTTACATTGACCTTTGACCTAATTTTAGAAAATTTGAATGCAAGTCATATCTTTCAAATTGTAAGAAGTACTGTTTTTACATTAAGCATGTTCATTTCTTGTGAGAAGACCTTTCCATTAGTACCAGATTTGTTGACCTAGTGATCTTGACATTGACCATTGACCTAGTTCTTGAAAATTTTCAATAAAACTTTAACCTTGGTCATATCTTTTACAACATATAAGGTACAGCTTTCGTATTTGGTATGTGTATTCCTTTTGGCAAGATCTTTCCATTGACACCAGAATCTCTGACCTGGTGACTTTTACACTGCTTTCCGTTTATATTAATGAATCTAAATGCATTGCTAAGCAGGGAATGGTCAGAGAAGATCAGGTCTGTTAAATGAGGAATGCTTATACATGTAATGGACATTAATTTGTATTCAAGGACACTAAACCACAAGGAAAATATTTTGTCTCTGGAATTAGACTTAAGGGGGTTGATGGTGTTATAATTTTCACTTGTAAGTTTTTCAGTGAACTATAAGTTAGAAAGTTTTGATATGTTTCTATCTTTATGTAGCAAGGTCTTTCAGATGAACCCTCTGACCTTGAAATTGAACTTTTTATCTATGCATTGAAAAAAACTTTCATTTAACGTTGAGTATAACTTTTGAGCTTTGTAAGTATTGATATAATTCAGTTGACCTTATAACCATGACAAGTCCTTTTCAGTGATACATATAACAGGAATTGAGCTGTGTTGTCACCAGAAACAAGTATGTTTTTGTATACATGGTATATGGTACACATTAAGAGTTGATGAAAGTGGGAATTTTTTAAATGTATTTTGTAATCTCTCCATATATAAATAACACGCAAGCTGATGTCCAAGAATGTTTTGTATTCTCTTGCTTTGATCCAAAACCTTGTGTAAGTTTGCACTAGTACAATACATGTGTATTACCTTTACAGAAGTTAAAGGTGTGTATGCCTCATATAGCTTTCCTACATGTAAATATTCTGTTACACTTCAAACAAATTAGATGACTGTGTATTCTGTGCAGACCATCTGTCAAACTGTCACTTTTGTTAAGATCAGAGAGGGGGTTACTATTTTCCGAGTGAAAAACAAATGTAGCATTCTACTTGCAAAATTTATACATGCCAATGAATAAAGATTTTTTTTTTCTTCAAAAGTGCATGCTTGGATACTGATTTTAGATGACGCAAATAATGCTGAGGTAGATCAATATAAACACTGAAAGAACATAGTGGGTATTGTGTGTTGAACAAACAATTTCATGTGGGAGGTTTTGTTTGGGTATGTGTAGAGGTGGTTTTGATATTGATTTTCATACACCAGGCTTTAATTGCAATCAGTCTTCTAATCACCTTTAAAAATCAGAAGCATTTACCAGTTTTAACAATAAATTTTTGTGATATATACCAGATGCACTTTCAGTGTTTGAAAAGGCAATATGATGAAGTCAGAAGAGAAGTAAACTACATTGTGTTTTAAATTGTAATTAGTTTATTTATATAAGTTGAATTGTTAGGATGAACTTCATGGAAAATTAGAGCTTGAACATTAAAACCTCTTTTGAAAGTGATAAAAAAAATTTATGGGGTACCTCTTTACATAGCAAAGTAAATCATAAGATATTATTCAGATAAATGATATGTAAAAAGATGAATTTATTTTAATGTTTACTTTTATGTAGGCGCCTTTACTGCAAACCTATAACACATGAGGACTTTGTGCTAAGTAGTTATTAAGGACTTGTGTCTAACGAGGTTGCAACACTAACTTTAAATTTTTGTAGGTCATATTCTACAAGTATGTCAGTCTCAGGATTCCTTTCAAAAATACGCTATTAGAGAATCTAGTTTGTTTTAAGAAGCATATTCTTAAGAATAAAATTTAATTAAATGTATAGGGGGGCCTAGCCCTTTTTATATGTGTAAAATGCTTGATGTGCAAATTGTTCATGGGAAATGAATTCCGTGTTGTGCAAGTTAAACGATTTGGTCTGCAAAAACTTGCACTCCTAGCTGATTGATAAGGATGTTTAATGCTGTTTCTTGCCATTCTCAAATGACAAACGTTTTTGCTACACTTGATTTTTTTGTTTGCAGAGGGAGGAAATGGTATATTTTTAAAATTTGAATTTTCCTTTCATTCACTTAGTTACAAGCAATGGTTTTATTTTGACAATGGTAAAAGTGCAAGGATATTTTAGTGCTATGTAATCGTGATATTTCTTTTGGAAAACTGCATGTTTCACAAGATGGTAAGTATGTGTTTACATGCAAAGACAGTCTGGAATTGCACGGTCAACAGTGGCAGTAAGTGCGTCAGTGAGGCAATGGTGTATTTTGATTGGTAGATCAGATTGTTTACCAGCAGCAGTTTCATTACACAATATTTATGGTCACCATTTATCTTTTATCTTGCATGTTGTTACAGTGTGTTCTGTGTGCAATAAGATTGTGTAAACTTTCTGCACTTAGAACACACTTTCAGAACATGTGAGGTGAGATATAGATAAATGGTGACCATAAATATTTTGTTGCTAGGAGCAGTCCTTGTTGGTGCACAAAATTATAAAGAATATAAAATCTATGAGAACAAAACAAATGAAAGAACTCAAATACAGGTTGACACTAGGGTCCCACAATTGGTGGTTGCCCTATGGTTCCGGTAATCTGTCTGTACGTCCAGCAGCACTTTCTATAGCATACAATAACTGAAGTTTCCGTATGAAATTTTCACAAATTTTATACATGAAATTTGGATTCAGCAGTGGAAGACCCCTTTAGATTTTCAGATTTATCGGCTGTGTTTTTAAAGAATTATTGGACTTTGAATTTTTAAATATTAATAAGATACAGTGGAACCCCATCATTACATTTCTTCTTTCTCATTTTTCACAATAAAATAACATAATGTGGGGGCAATGTAATAAAATCCAATAAAAACATCACTTAAAAATCATATTCTCCGTAATAAGGGAGGTATGTGTGTGAATATTTTTTAAATTCTGTGTCCTTTTTTATAAAGACTCTGACACTTAAATTTATTTGAAGTCCATATTTCTTCAATCTTTATCCTCTCTTTTCTTTATTACTAGTGTAGAATGGATATATTTTAATCAAGTTCAGCTTTGGTTATCTGTGCAGTCTGCATCTGTCTCCACCATTTTCTTTAACTTTGTTTCCCTTACTAATGTGTTTGTATAAATTTCACACAAGAACTCATTCATACTCAACATTTGTACATCAAATTGTAAACAGTAAAACATCGTTTTTATTGATGACTCTTTATTTAGCTCTATTTTTGTAAAATAACATTGTTTGATAAGCAATTGTATTGTTTATTAAATAATGGGATTCATGCCTCTGCACTTTATTAGAATGGAACAGTGGCCGGATTGAGACACGATCGAGACACGTGCGAGATGCTATGTAAATGCTGGATGCTTTGTGTTGGTGCGTGTAAAATTAAAACTTAAATTTATGATCAATGTACTTGTGGGGAACCCGCACTGATCATACAAAGTTTACCAGAAATACAATGTTCGTTTCTGGTGTCAACAAAGAGTTTATCCAAGCTGTGATTATGAGACTGAAGTGTAAATTTTGTCTTAATTATTTCCCATACCCAAGCTGTCCAGGGAAGTAAAGGATAATACAGAGATTAATGGAGTAAAATTTATAGATAAACACTATTGTTTATCAATGGCTTTGATAGGAGGGACCTCCCTATGTCTGTCAAGTGTCACTAATCTCCTAACAGTACACACTGACTGACAGCCCAGGGCAATGGAGGTGTGAACTGTTGATTATAAACTGTATCTTATCTTGATCAGATCAAAATACTGAATCACAGGGACTTAGGACACTGTAAACATCATGTTTATTTTATATAGGTTTATGTGTGTAATAAGAGGCACACAGTAACTTGAGATTATTTGAGAAGATTTTCATAGAACTTGGATTAGGAAAATGAAGATTATTTTAGATGTTCAAAATTATTGGTTTTGTCATTATGGAATTTTGGAACTTACATTTTTTGGAATATTGATTAGATGACAGCACTTTCAATGACTATCATTGGGTCAAAATAAATCATTATGGTGGATATATCAACTGTGCCTATTTAACTACCCAACCAGATACACATAGTTTAGAGGTAGTACACCTGTTGAATATATATATATATATTCATTCATTGCAGAGCCCTTTCTGACTTGTTTGATTTTTAGTGAGCATAGCCGAAAATTGTTGAAACAACCGAGAAACTAGATATCGTAAGAGTCAAGACTGTCCTTGAAAATTTTCCATCAAATTGAAATTGGAAGAATGCAATGCAAAATACTTTGCTTTATTGTGTAGCATAAAATATAGAGAATTTATGATGTAATAATGAATGATGTAGTAATGAAATTGGGAATGAAGAATCTCACATGGGTATTGCTAGTCTCACTCCAACGGTAATGTAAGAATTTTTTTTTCACGGGACTGCATGTGGATTGTTTTACTTTTTGTGATAATTTTATTTTGAACTTAATCCTTCAGAAGTTTATAGATTTCAATTTACCATGATATACCAGATTAATGATAAGGTGGTTCATCGACCTTGGGAAGCATAGAATCTTTTACATCTCATTTAAGATGCATACAATGCTTAAAGACCAAAGACCCATGGTGAAGTGCTGATCAATGAAGGTTAACTTCACATTATATAACGCTACTATTGAAATATAGCTGTTGTAGGATATTGTCTGAGATTGAACGTGTCGATCCTTGTTTTGGTGAAATATTAAGATTTCTAATTGGAGCAGGTTACAGTGTAATGTTAACTAAGTTACAAAGAAGTGATTTTTGAATGAGGCACATCTTTAAATTTGTGTACAGAAGTGGGAGTTTATGCCCTTGTATGGAATGCCTAGACAACAGTATCGCATGTGATTGCCCATATCATGAAGGTGTGCTGTGATCACAAGGTCACTGATCACAAGGTCACATCAGCAAGGTTATGGTCGTAAGGTACTAATATGGCGAAGCATAACTGAAGTTGACCTTTGTCGAATGACTCCAAACTAAAGGTTTGATATGACCTTGAGTGACTACCACATCAGTAAGTGAATGTTTCGAGTCGGGTTGTTTTGAGCTATAAGACTTCTCTCTGTTCAATAATCATATAACATAGAAATGTGCGTGTTGACATTGGCTTTGTTGAGGATGATGAAGGGAGGTCTCAGCTCTTGTTTTGATAAACATATTGTTACATTTTGTGTTTGATGAAAAAATTGTTATTTCGGGAGGGTGGATTGGGGGGGGGGGGGGTAAGAAATGTCAGTTTCAGTTTTTGGAAGAATATTTGATAATGTACCTGTAGCCTCTTCACACTGGCATATTGAATGAAGTGTATTAGTTTCAGAAAATGAAAGACATTGCTTATCTTTACATTTTAGCAATTTTAATAAACTTATGTTGTACTCAAGTGTATTCATATGCAGTGATGAGCCGATTTCAAAAGTTGAAAGTTTATGAGATGTAAAGCTTCAGTTTCAGTTAAAATGTTAAGGAAATTGGAGTAAATGTAAATAGTTGACAGTGTGTTAGAATTGTCAGGTATACTTCGATGTTGTTTCCCCCCCCAAGAAATTCAATCACTGAAAATTTTGCATGGTAATTTATAAAGTGCTTAAAGGACCTATGATTGATAAAACAAAAGTTCAATATTTTTCTTTCAGAAAACTCAGGAACCATACACTTTGATACAAGAACTAAAGCGGTAATGGCAGAAGTTTCCCTAGCTCAAGAAAACATCAAGGAAAAGGTATGGACAAATGATATTATTAAAGATCTTTGATTTATTCTATTTATATTTAAATTACTACCACGAAGAGATAGACTTGATTTACATTTCAGTTCACACATTGATAGTATTAATGTCTGATAAAGAAATTTTACTAATTACCATCAGAAACAAATTGATGTAATATACAAAATATGTATTATTGTACAGTAAAACATGCTTATAGCGAACACACTTTTAATGAATATATGCTTATTGTGAGTGATATATGGAAAATAACGGAACTTTTATTGGATATAAAGTTTGGTTATATCAAAGGAACTGTTTTTTGCTGACCCTGGAGGTTTGCTGTAATCATGTTTTACTGTAGTATGAAAATTGGGTTTTCATGGAAATTGATTTATGCGATTTTTTGTTATGTAGGTCAATGCAGTGCGGGAAGTGATCTTGGGGAAAAGCAACAATGAAATAATATTAGTCCTACAGTACTATGAGTATGATGTTGCCAAGGCAATTCAGGCCTATTGTGAGGGTAAGAGTGCATTATACAATCAGAATTTACATCTATGTATATATTTCTCAACAGGAGAATCAGTCTGTGTCCAAATGTTTAATTGCGTGTTCTCTCAGTTTTATTAAAATTAGATGCGAGATCTTCCCGCATACTCTCTACACTAACATGTAATTGTATTGCATTGAGGGTCATTTTCTCGTGACCAGAGATACTGAATAATCATGAGACAGATTTAGTCAATCACAAAACAGCCAACTTCAAAAGTGGAGTGAGTTTAAAACCTGTGTTTACTCTGTGTTTGTTCATGAATGCATTTGGAGTATTTGGATTCTTTTACACTGTATATAAAATGTTGCAGACAGTAACAAAAATTAAAAGTGACACATTATATGCCATTCTGAATGGTGTTGGTGAACTACATTAGCTCAAAGGATCGGTTAAGAATTGTGTGTGGTACACACTTGTGTGTCATACACATCCCTAGTTAGAATAATCTGTGTCTCAGGACAAGATCTCACCACAGTTAGAACGCCTCCCATATACCCGTTATGTAGCAGAAAATTGCAGAATTGCTCTGAAATGATTTTAAAATCACCAATGAATAAATGCTTAAATTTAAAGTTAAAATTGAATACAACTAACCTCATTGATAATTTTTAAGACCTTAACACTGTAAAAAAATCGTAATATGATATTGTAAACTGAACACTTTGAAATGTCACTTTTTAGCCGAGTTGCAACGAAGTTGAACTCGGCTATTGGTTTGGTGATGCGGGCGGGCGGGCGGTTGGGCGTCAACAATTGGTTTCCGGATGATAACTCGAAAAGTTTACAATCTAATCAAATGAAACTTTGATATATTGTTGGGTACCAGGTAAGGAAGACCCCTATTGATTTTGGAGAAAAATGATCAAAGGTCAAGGTCACAGTGACCGAAAATAGAATGAAAATTTCAGGAAAATTTGGTTTCCGGATGACAACTCCGAAAGTTTAAATCCAAATCAAATGAAACTTTGATATATTGTTGGGTACCAGGTAAGGAAGACCCCTATTGATTTTGGAGAAAAAAGGTCAAAGGTCAAGGTCACAGTGACCGAATATAAAATGAAATTTCAGAAATATTTAGTTTCCGGATGATAACTCAGAAAGCTTAAATCCGAATCAAATGATACTTGAAGATATTGTTATGTACCAGGTAAGGAAGACCCCTATTGACTTTGGAGAAAATAGGTCAAAGGTCAAGGTCACAGTGACTGAAAATAGATTTAAAATTCCAAAAGGATTTTGGTTTCCGGAGGATAACTCGAAATTTTTTAATTTGAATCAAATGAAACTTAGATATATTGTTGGATACCAGCAAAGCAAGGCCCCTATTGATTTTGGAGAACAAAGGTCAAGGTCACAGTGACCGTATATAGATTGAAAACTTCAGACAAATATGGTTTCTGGACAATAACTCGAAAAGTTTAAAACTGAAATTAGTTCTTCACAATTATAAATATACCACGTCATTCCTGGCTTTACAATGTATCCCATGCAACTCGGCTCATGCACCCCTGGGTGCATATACTGATTTTCTTGATTCAAATTGACTGCCATTTTATCAGAAACTCATTGGAACACCTTGCTGTTTTCGAAAACGAATGCTCTATGAAGAACTGCCCTCTACCATATATGGAAAACAGTGAAACGCACCTTTCGCGAAGATCTTGAAGGCAATAAGAGTACAATGTGCAGTAAGCGCACAATTACACTGTAGAATTGAAAGAAGAACAGTCAGAAATAGTCTTTGCAGTGCTAGAAGGAAAAGATGCGTGTGTCGGTGCAATTTGGTTAATTTTCTTCATTTTAGGCCTAATGAAAGCAATTTTCATTAAAAGAATAATATTAAACCTTAATTCATATTAAATTAATCGATGTTACAATGTTGACTGAACGTATATTTCTTAATTTACAGTGTTTAATTGAAACTATAAGTTAAATTTCCCGTAAAATAAGGTCAGAGTAAACATCATAGTAACATTTTCCGTAAAAGGTCATATCTCCATATTTAGGAGCTAAGCGTTTACGCAATGACAAGTTCTGGTAAAATAGAAGCTGTACACAGCAAAATCTAAACACGTAGGTTTTAGTTCTCCTTCCACACTAATCAAAGTGGAATTAATGGCAGGTCAGCTGTAAAGGTAACTATTGGTTGTATATTACTGATATTTGACATGATTTTACTGAAACATGTATGTACTGAGTGCAATTTTCATATTTTGATGTATGTATTTCTTGTGACTAGACCTTTTCATTGACACAAAAATCTTTGACTTGGTGACCTTTAATATTGACCTTTGACCTACTTTTAAAAAATTCGAATATAAGTCATATCTTTCAAATTGTTAAAGGTACTGTTTTTAAATTAAGCATGTGCATTTTTTGTAAGAAGACCTTTCTAACAATACCATAATTGTTGTCCTTGTGACCTTGATATTTACCATTGACCTAGTTTGGAAAAAAAAAAAAAACCTGCAATGTCTTACAGTTCCACTTAATTAATTGTAATCCATGGGCACCAGTGTTTCACAAGCACATGTTGTTAGGTTTTGCATATGATCAAAGATTGAGTTACTGGGAATTACCTGTATGAGTATTCAGAAATGCCCATTTTGCTCATTGTTTTGGTTTAAAACAAATTATTTTGTTCTCAATTACAATACATCTAGTTTTTCCTCATCATGCCATTTTAAAAATGTTATTGAGTATCTTTTCTAGAACCTTGGATGAGTTTCCTTGTATTGATATTGGTTATATAATTTGAGACAGCTATCCAGGTTTTTCTATTGAGTTTGAAATTAATTTCTGTGTATGCATCTATATCTGTAGTGTGTTTTCAATGGAAGTTGAAGTAACACACTGCTGAAAGAATAAGGATTTTGAAATAAATAGCAAATTCTTTAATATTTCATTGCCCAGTTTTCCAATCCGCTAACTATCTCTGTAAGGTTCTCAAGAGATACTCTCCAATGTTGAGATGTTGGTGCAATAGGGTATAGTTTTATGTGCTTTACAGATGGAGCAAAGAAAGCCTTAACAGAGTGGCACTGGTCTGGAAATAAGGTATGATCAATGTTCTCACAAATACATCTAGCTGCATATCAGTGTACTACAATGGAATATATGATAAATCAAAGATGAATGGGACATTCATTATTGTAGTCATGCTGTTATGATTGAATTCTTTCTTGGATAGATTTTATTGATTTTGAAAACCAAGCTAATGTATCTGGTTACCAATATACCTTGGCATATAAATAATGAAGGTAAAAACTCCCATTGGAAACAAGTGGGAGAAGAAGAGAAATTTTTCTTGCTGTTTCTTCAATATCAATTTGCATAATATACTGATATAAAGCCATCATGTTTATTTGTTGTGTCGTATTGTTTGATCAGAGCATAAGCTTACTTAGGGTTATTGGATTCATAAAATATCTAGAGAGAAAAGATCGATATCATGGGGTTTAAAACTTGGCACACAAAAATACCTACTAGTGATTTATGAAAATATATAGGGAAGTTTTGGGAGATTCAAGTTTTGTCTTACTATGGCATAGAATTTTAGATATGAGGAATTAGCCTTGATACAAGTGGAAATTGTACCACAGATATATGTTTGTAGAATTGATTAAGTCTGTTCATAAACTATTTCACAGTGAACATACACTTTATAGTGACATGGGGTAAACACATGAATAGTAGTAATTTATGTACTGTGTTTGTTTTTAAGCATCTACAGTCAAACCTCATTATTGTTTTCTTGATCTTGATGGTGCTGAGAAAAAAACTTAGATATTTGAGGGTTTGAAATATTGAGGTCAAAATACATAAAGAAAATATACCAATGTTCGATATACCATAGTTCAACTGTATTTCAATTTTCTTCTCCCCAGACCCCAAACAAGAAGAAGAAGAACAAAAAGAAGGCTTCATCTGTAACCGCGAGTGAAGATGGGGAGTCACAATCCCCCAAGAAAGAGACATCCATCTCCTCACACTTAACTAATGGTATCGCCATCAAGGACAATATACCTAACGGTGTCATAGTTAATGGTAAGATACTAATCAGCCGTGCATTGTACTAACAAAACATGCATTGGGATAAGGTTTTAACTAATGTCTGGAATGTTCATTTTTATAATAGGAAACTATGTCTGAAAATTTAGGAAATTCAACTTGCCTTGGGTGTTTTTGTTTCAGTGATGTTCTTAATCACATTTGTAGTAGATTATAATTGGACAAGGTGTTTGTAGAACTATATTGAGATTTTCATAGTAGAATCTATAATTTACAATGAGATATGAAACATTTAGTTTAGATTTCCTTAAATTTCACAACCACTCATCCCATTGGACAAGTAAGATATAATGACCATTTGTCCGTATAATGGTTTTATTTGTCCCATTATATTTAGATAAATAAAGACTTTACATGGACCTATGTTTTCAGTTTATTTGAATCATTAAAGATATTCATGTACTCTGTCCTGGACAAATTGACAGTTTTAGTCATTAATCAGCATCAGAACCTCCACATCACCGTCTCTTTCAACTAAAACAAAACACAACAAAAACGAGTCCATTGTTCACTTCTTGGACATCTTTCTAAATTGCAAAGAGATGTTTTGTGTTATACATTGATAGTGAAACCCTTCCTGGTTGCATTCAAGTAGTGCTCTGATTTTTTTATTTATCATTGAGTAAATGACTGTTATTACTGTTTCACAGCAAAATAAATATATTTTCATTAATAACACCACAGTGAAAAGTGCTTGGTATTGTTATTTAAACTGATTAAACAGACATGCTTTAATACATTCAAATGTTGCAACTTATGCAGCAAGAAAAAATTTCTGACAGTGATTTGTTCTTATAAGTTGGACATAGACTTCAGAGTCAAATTTTACTCCCCCCCCCCCCCAAAAAAAAACCCAACTTATATGCCAGTATATACTTAAATTGTCCTCCAAGTGTCTTTCTCAAATGCAGTTTTATACACATCTTAGATAGAACTTATGTAATATCTGTAAATAAGATCATGTACTGAACCATTCAATCATTCTGTTTAAACAAGGATTAGTAAATCCATGATTCCTATTTATAGAAACAGAGTCCTCAAAATTATGTAACAGAGACACTGAACCCACTGGGGTTGAGCAGGCTTCAGTACCAGGTGTGCAGGCAGCTAGCGGGATGTCACCAAACTCTAACAACAATGCAGAACCTGCGAACTCATCCCCATCAAAACGGCAATCACCCCAGCCTCAAAGGCAGCAACCCTCATCTCGAAACTCGCCCCCAGCATCATCGTCACAATCTCATAAACCCACATCCACCCCCCAGCCACAGCGACTGCCACACAGCCATCCTCATAGCAGACAACGAACGCAATCTGGTGAGGAATGGAAAGAGTATTCTGTTGCCTTTAAATCAGCAATTGATAAAGTTGTGTATGAATGTTGTTGCAAAATCACAATCCATCAATTTCAAATAGATGTTGGTGCTTGCTTTCACAATTTAGTGGTCACTTGGCAGTGTATTTGTCATTGCCATATCTGCAAGATTTATATTTACTTTTTAGCTCACCTGAGCCAAAGACTCAAGTGAGCTTTTTTAATCGAAATTTGTCTGTTGTCTGTCGTTGATGGCATCGTAAACTTTTCACATTTTTATCATCTTCTCCAGAACCACTGGGCCAATTTCAATCAAACTTGGCAGAAAGCATCCTTGGGTGAAGGAGATTCCAGTTTGTTCAAATGAAGGGTCATGTCCCATTCAAAGGGGAGATAATTGTAAAACAAGAACCACTGGGCCAGAAAAATAAAATTTACATGAAAGCTTCCTGACATAGTGGAGATTCAAGTTAGTTAGAATCATGACCCTTTGGGGGTATGTTGGGGCCACAATGGGGGATCAAAGTTATATATGAGAATATCAAAAAGAAAATCTTTTAAAATCTTCTCTAGAACCACTTGGTCTCAAGAGTGAAGATTTATCTGAAAGCTTCTTTATATAGAGTAGATTCATATTTGTTCAGATCATGGCCCCCGGAGGTAGGTTGGGGCCACAATAGGGGATCAAAGTTTTACATGCAGATATTTAGGAAAATCTACTTCTCCGGAACCACTGGACCAATTTCAATCAAACTTGGACAAATTATCCTTGGGGTGAAGGGGATTCTAGTTTGTTCAAATGCAGAGCTATGCCCCCTTTAAAGGGGAGATAATCACAAAAATGTAAGAATAGGGTGAGGTCATTTAAAAATCTTCTCAAGAACCACTGAGCCAGAAAAGCTGAAATTTCATGAAAGCTTCCTGATATAGCGGAGATTCAAGTTTGTAAAAATCATGACCTCTGGAGTTAGGGTGGGAGCACAATAGGCAATCAAAGTTTTACATGTGAATGTATAGGGAACCAAACTTGGCACAATGCATCCTTAGATGAAATTTGTCGATATAAAAAGCCATACCAGTCTACAAGACCATATGATAATTAATAAATTTGTAGTCAAGTTTAATAATTAATGAATTTTTAGTCATTACCTTTGAAAAGTTTTTTCTGAACCAAGCTGCTTGTATAATGATAGTTTTGCTCAGGCTTGTGTATTGCTAGGAACTGCTGTTCAGGTGAGTGATGTTTCCCATAGGCCTCTTGTTATGTTGTAGATCAGAGAGGGTGGGCAGGTGTGTTTTTGGTCTGTTTGTCTGCAGTTTTAACCTGACCTTGGTCTTAACTTGTAAACTACACAAGATAACTTAGAGGTCAAGGTCAAATCTAGTGACAGTAAACATTGTCACAGTTTTGGGCATTTTGTTTATAACTATGTAGTTATTTCTGGCAGGAGTGATAGAACGAGATGTAATGAACAAAGAATTTTTATTACATGCAAGAACCAAGTGTAAGAATTTAATATTTATTCCAGGTTCACATTCCCATAGACAGAGAACTGTCAGTGAAAAAAGTAATGCATCTCAATCTGAACATAAACCAACACACTATAAAGCACATGCAGGTAAGCTTATATAGACTTGTTATAAAGATGAGTTCAGCAGTGAAATTGAATAAGTGTCCTGTGTCAGTGTTGCAATTGGAAACAAAAGAGAAATACAATATTAGCATCATAATTCTAGTCCATAGTATGTTTATTAAGTCTCCCAAATGAAGTTTGGAGAGTTATTGCTTATTGTTTTTACTCAGTTCCTATTATGCCCCTGAATATATAGTGTCAGGAACATATTGTTTTTGCTGTTTCCAATTAAGTCATTTGGAGATTTGTTACTTTTATTGAGTTCTTCTTCTACTTCTTGTTCTTCATTCTCGCATCTAAAAATGACTGCAGCTGTACGCCATAACCCACCGATGAAAGTATTAGATACTCAAGGGTATGATAGGTCAATGTATCTAGTTATGCAGAAATGTTTTCTATGTCGTCGAAGATGGGGGGGGGGGGGGGGGGGGGGGGGGGGGGCAATTGTTGTTTTTGTCCATTCTGTGTCTGAAACTTCAACCTTGCTAATAACTTTTGAACAGTAAGTGATAGAGCTTTGATATTTCACATGAATATTCCTTGTGACAAGACCTTTCCATGGGTACCAACATTTTTGACCCTTGGAGTTTGACCTACTCAGAGCTGCCAACCCTCACGATTTTGGCGTAAGGCTTACGATTTTAGGGCCAAAAATACGCCTTACGATTTCACTGTGTATCTTCCGATTTTCGCTTATTTGACATTTCGAAATTTTTAGAACTGTCCGTCATTGGTTTTTACTTTTATAATACACAAGCTATAGTCGTTACTACGTTTGTTTGCATAGTCTATATCTATACAGAGTCTCGATCATTTTAATGCTTTGAAATAAACAATATGGTAGCTGCTGCTAAACGTAAAGCATGTGTTGATGGAAATAACAATAATACTCCCCCCAAAGAAGAAAGCCTAATGGAGCTAGAAATTCAAAGAACAATATGCAAATACACTGTAATCATCTATTCGTTTCAAAGTCAGAAAGGGGGAGTTTGTATAAGTGTACAATCTGTTTGACAAACTTCAACATTTCTCACGGCGGTGAAAATGACATTAAAAAAAATTGCCAGAAATTACAAGTTTTAGAAAGTAAAATCAATTAGAGATGTATTTGATCTTTTGCGGTTGTAAAATGCATAACAATTAGTATGTCTAAATTCATTAAATTTGGAATTGAAATGTGCCTGAAATTGCTCAGGTTACATATTTATTCATAAAAGATCTCCAGCGGCAGGGGGCCGCCTAGGCCTCCTGACCCCCGCCTTACTATTTTCCATTTTATAATGTTGGCAGCTCTGCCTACTTTTTAAAAACTTAACATTGGTCATAACTTCTAAATGATAAATATTAGAGCTTTCATATTGCACATGAACATTTCTTGTGACAAGATAGAGACATGGGATCTTCAGAAATAAATGGAGGACATTGGGACATACAAACTTGGATCAAGCTCAAGGGAAACAAAGGGATTTTTATTTTCAAAATCAAGGTCTTTGTGATCTAGATTTTTTTTTAAATATTAAAATATCATTGCATGTTGTACACTTTATTTTAATATCTCTCATTGGCATAAATTTGTGTAAGGTGGGGAAAGACAGTAGTTCTCAGAAAAAGCCCACTTTTTTACAGCCAGTACTTCGTTTGGGAGACTTTATAATCAATGTTGTTTATAAACTGAATTATGTTCCTCTGAAGTGTTGAAGATGGCAAACTGGTTTTGGCATGATTGTCCATCTCTGTCACAAATGGTGTCAGTGCTATATATTTGCTACCATTGCATGGATTGATTTCAAATTAAATATTTTGTTGCTGCCCATTTCCTATAGATTTGTCTTAATCTTTAAACAAGGTTGTATTGTCAAGTTCACATGGCTGTCAGATGATAAAATTGTATTGAAGCTATATCTGTTCTTACCTGGAGTGACTTCAGACTCCTGTATGTTATTACCTATGACTTATTAGTGTAATATGTTGAAACATGTACACTGTCACCTCAGTATATTGCCACTTGTTACATCGCCACCCCCACATATCGTCATCGTAATGTGCAGAACAGTTTTCCATGCAGGCTTTAAAAAATCTGATATAAATAATTTCAAATTCTCTTATTGCCATCCGCCACCTGTTTTCAGGTACAAAAAGGTTGAATTACCTTCATATATCCTTGATAACAATGCCCACAGCCAGGATCAGAAGCCATGATTATACATAATTGGTCTGTGAGGTGAATTGTAGTGCATGTTAATTCAGTGAGTGTCATGAAAACAGAGAGTATAGGTAATTGCAATAATAACTTAACTATAATTATATCTAAATTTAACAAAAAATGTCTCTGAAATTGTTCAGGAGAATAGCCACATCTAAACAACAGAGAAACATGAAAACATCATTGTTAATGTACATAAAACTACAACCAGCTGCTGGAAATATTTTGTACCATATGACCTTTGTGTGTATTGATTGTGTGTGATGTCATATTTCTGAGTTCCAAAAAAAGTAACAGCCATTACATGTGTGTCAACCATCGTATAACTTACCATGACACAAATGAAGCTGTTGTACATAAGATACTTCTGTGTTTTACAAATGCACAAGCATAGAACGTCCCACTATCTAACAAAGTAAAGAACTAAAGTAAAACACTTTCTGGGATTTACATATCTTCAGGATGGCAATTAAAGGACAATAATTTATTTGTTGATCAACCATTTTTTTTTTTAATTGATGAAATAAAATGTTCAAACTCTTGATAATGCTGCCCTAAATGTAACACCAAAATAGATCAGGACAAAAGCAGACGATGTAACAAGGAGACGGTGGAACTATGTACTGGTAATCCATTTTGTGATTATGTATCCTGAACTTGAGCTACTATGATGTGACTAAGGTGCAGGTTACTTCAGGTGTTGACATCATGGCAAAGCTATTACCAGATACTGGTAACCCAACTTAGTGGTGTATCAAAGCTATTACCAGATACTGGTAACCCAACTTAGTGGTGTATCAATATTTGTTAACTTAATGCCCTGTCACTACAGACTAGTGTGTTGTCAACAATCTCATGACAGAAGTGTTTGTGTTGATATTGATTCTGTCAATGCAGAAATTAAAAAATGTGTGATAGAAGCAAATGGTTTGCAAAGAGATTTTTTGTGCCTGGATCAAGTTTGATTTCTTCTGGTGTCAGTTTGACACTCTTTATGAAACTTTGTGGATTGTTTTCAGGATTGGAAAAGTCTGTGAAGGACTTACACAGGCAGACTGTTGCATTAGAAAGATTTCGTATGATTCTAAATGAAGAAGTTGATAAAACCTACAAAAGAATCAAGACAGTGTTTGATGAAATGAGGACAAGGTGAGATTATACTAGATGCATTGTCACTTGTAGACATTATAGTTGTATGTTTCAAACGTATTACATGTGTCGGTCTTATTTTGTGTTCAACACTTGCGAATGCCTTTATACACAATTGATAATTCATCCCCCCCCCCCGCCACCACCAAATGAAGACAAATTTACTAACAATGAAAGGTAAAGATAACAAACAGTGATCAATCTCGTTAACTCCTATAAGCAATAGAAATTAGAGAGTTGGGCAAACACGGACCTCTGGATATACCAGAGGTGGGATCAGGTGCCTAGGAGGAGTAAGCATCCCCTATCGACCAGTTGCACCTGCCGTGAACCCTTTATCTTGATCAGGTAAATGGAGTTATCCATAGTCAAAATTAGTGTGCTAATAATATTATGAACCATGTCAATATTTTGTGTATTTCTGTAACTTTGACATTGTGAAGATGCATCTTAAATGAAGCCTGTTGAAACTGAAAATAGATAAAGTGAAGCCTGGCTATTCTGTCATGCTAGGGAGTGAGTGAGGCACAGTAGATATAGTGAAGACTGTCTAATCTGTCATGCTGAGGAGTGAGTGAGGCACAGTAGTTATAGTGAAGACTGTAATCCGTCATGCTGGGGAGTGAGTGAGACACAGTAGATAAAGTGAAGCCTGGCTATTCTGTCATGCTGAGGAGTGAGTGAGGCACAGTAGATATAGTGAAGCCTGTCTAATATGTCATGCTGAGGAGTGAGTTTGGCACAGTAGTTATAGTGAAGCCTGGCTATTCTGTCATGCTGAGGAGTGAATGAGGCACAGTAGATATAGTGAAGCCTGGCTATTCTGTCATGCTGGGGAGTGAGTGAGGCACAGTAGATATAGTGAAGCCTGTCTAATCTGTCATGCTGAGGAGTGAATGAGGCACAGTAGATATAGTGAAGCCTGTCTAATCTGTCATGCTGAGGAGTGAGTGAGGCACAGTAGATATAGTGAAGCCTGTCTAATCTGTCATGCTGGGGAGTGAGTGAGGCACAGTAGATATAGTGAAGCCTGTCTAATCTGTCATGCTGGGGAGTGAGTGAGGCACAGTAGATATAGTGAAGCCTGGCTATTCTGTCATGCTGAGGAGTGAGTGAGGGCACCTATAGCCACACCCACTGATATGTTCCATGTCTTGACACTGAGGTTGTCATCCCAAAAGCATATATTTTATTGGGGGTTTTTTGTGACGAGGAAAGTTTGGTGTTTTATAATTAAAATCCCCGGGGAACCATTTCTAGCCCTGCCCTGTTGGAAACTATCCAATATTTTGGAAAAGAATAAGATCCCCACCCCTAACCTATATATTTTCTTGTTCAGTGGTATGCAACAGAAGAGGGAAAGGAGGAGGGAAATTTAGTCCATCTTTTTCCGAAATTATCAAATGATTTGTGATTTGTTAGAAGCAGTTACTCAGATGAGCATTTAAGCCCATGGGCCTCATGTTAGACTTCTGAAAAATATGATTTGAATTGATATGCAGAGTGCTGTTCATATTGCATAACCATAAATTAACATTATGACAATACTCCTAATTAATGCCCCCAAAACCAAAGTACATGTAAATTAATTGAATAACTGATTGAACGTTTTTTTTTATTTGTTCCAATTTTGCGACTAAATTTCATAACCGAGATAATCTTAAATAAATACAAGTGACATTAATGGACAGAGTAGTGATGAGAAATATTTGCAACAACAAAATTTCTCACACACGAATGAAAGCTGGTTTAAAGTATCTCCTGGACTGACTTTTGAATATGTTATGTATATGCATTTACTCTTGGATGTATAGGGTGTATAAACTGTGCCACATGATCTGGGGTAGATAAAATGGTAAACAATACACCATTTGTTCTTGTATATATAGTGTTACCAAGGGATATAAAGGGACAGTTGCTGAAACTATATTTCAACTACATTTCATGCCAAAGTGTTATAGAAATCTGCTACTTTACATAATTGATTTTCTTTAGTGGAATCTTTCTAGAATTTGTATTTCTTGTAGTTTAAACAGCAGAGAAGCGGACTTAACTTCAGAGATGGATCAAGTGAAACTATCAGCTAGTAAGTCATGTTGGTGGTCTTGATGAAAATAAAATTTTCCAAGTTAAGTGCTTTAACAGAAGTTTTAAATCCCATCATATAGTTAGCAATGATTTAATCTAACTGATGCTGGGGTGTGACATTATGATTCAGCTTGCTTTTCAGAATATGTTATATTAGGTTTGATAGGGTTTACAGGTTTTTTGCTACATCAGAGCTTTTCTGAGTCAGAATGAACCTGAGACCAGCAAAAATCAATTACAAACAATTCAAAGATTTAACAATCTATTCACAACTATTTACAGAAAAATGTATCCATGAAAAATGACTAACTTACTGTAATCAAAGTTCACAAAACTGTACGGTGTTTGTTTACTGCCAAGCTGAATTTACACATGAGAATAAGCTGTAGAAATCAGCTGTTAAGTCCAGTCAGGGGGGTTGACCATGACTAGTAAGATAACCCAAAACTGATTTTTACTTGGCTTTCTTGCATGTGTATAGCATTTGTTGTCCATTGAAAACTAAAGAACCTTTGACCTGATAATCAAACTTCATAGGCAGGTTGGCCATGACTAGGTAGATGACAGCTATTGATTTCGAGATGAAAAGGTTAATGGTCACTTGGTTTTCTAACATGCATACAACTAATGTTGTCGGACTGATAACTCAAGAACATTCAGACTTCATAGGCAAATTAATTATCCCTAGTAGATGAACCCTGTTTGTTGTCAGATCACAAAGTCATCATAATTTCTAAACATGGATTTCAATTTAGGGGAAGTTGGCACATACACATACATTGTATGTTCTACAAATATGTCATAAATAATAATTTTGAAATACATCATATGGAAAATGACTTATACATGGCAAAAAAATTTACCTGTAAGTTTAGTATTTATATTACTCCATTCTGGATTGTTTTCTCGTACATTACAGATTACTCGTTAAAGCAGATTGCACTATAATCTGAATAGAAAATGCTTAGTATTTTCAATAACATGGTAACTATCGATTTTCAGATGATATATTTGCAATGAGACAGAAAAGAGCAATTGAACTGAAAACAAAAGTAGACAGATCAGACAATATGAATGAACAAGAATTATCGGAACTTCGTTCCGAAATCAAGGTTTGTGTGAAATTAATGAAAAATTTACTAGAAATTTAATGCAACTGTGGTCATAATGGATACATAAGGTAATGGCCATTTTATTTTTTAGCATTTCATAGGTGAAAGAAAGATTGATGAGGATTTGAGTAGGACAACCAGATTTTTGTATGATTCAGATCACCTTAAAGAGGTAAAGTATTACACAAAACTTATCATTAAAATATATATTTCTTTAAATCAGTATGTGCTTTCCATTTTCAAAGAGCAAGATCACTTAGGCCACCTTTAAGAAATTGTCTGTTTGCACTCTCCCAACCGACTGACAAAAACAGCCCGCAGACTGAAAACTTTTAGCCTTTGAGACTCAGAAACAGTAATTTCTTTTTAACAGTCCAGAATCTTCTCGTCCCGTCAACACCAGTGTTGATTTTACAACTGCTTGATCATTAGAAAGTTTAACTGATATGAGACCTCATAATGAGAAGCGTCTTGGTGACTGACATTAAATTCAGTATGGCTTATGTTAACAACAACCCATGTGCCAGCAAAACAATGCTGTCATCAATAAATTTTGAAAGGTTAGCATTGACAAAAAATTTATTTTGAAAAAAAATCTTTTTACCAATCCATATTTTAAATGCTGGGTTGGGAGAGCGCAAGCAAATTTTTTGTTTTTAGAGGTGGCCTTATGAACATACCTAAATAAGGAATTTATGTGTAGAAATATTTTCCCTTTTACTAATACTGGTATTAGTGCATTAAATGGTTATTTCTGGGTTTTTTCTCATTGTAGGAAATTTGTCAATTTGGAGAAGGTAAGAATTTCACATTTTGCTGTTATTGTTTTCGATTACTTGCAGGATTAAAACTTCATTAGGAAGTCACGATTCAAGAAATATGAAAAGTTTTATGCCAAGGCATGCAAAATCTTATCAATGTTAGTGAATAATATTTAATCGATAATCTGTAGATTTTCAAATATCGGTTTTCAGCATTTTTGAAGGCGTTAGTTTTCTCTTTCAGTTGTACCAGTGAAATGTTCATACTCCGCCCGTCGTCCATCTATTAGTTCCGTGGCCAGTAGTGGACCAGAAGAGGTGGATAGTTTAGCTTCATCTCTCAACAATCCAGCACCAGTTGTCGGTCAGTATTAAGGAAAAGGGAAGGCAAAATTTAAATAAAAAAAAAAAAATACAAAATGAAATAATACCAAAACAACAAGTTGGTACTATTTAAGGCAAATCAAAGTGCCCTCATCATATGCTGGAGGAAGTATGAAATATGAATTATAACTGCTTTTAAATAATATTATTATGAACACACTTGTACATTCAAAATCCTTAAGAGTGATTTTGGTTAGTAGTGGTAAGCTCAATAATTGTTGACTTATTTCTTAGTTTTCACTGCATGATAACAAATGGTTTTATTGAATTTGTGAAGCAAGTGCTTAAGGTAGCTCACTACACTAAAGCTTATACTCTGTATGACACCACGTCACAAGACGGCAATTTAAATGTTTTGTGAAAGTATTTGTATCGATCGACTTGTTTGACTATCATCATAGCTCAGTGGTTAAAGCATTGGGATGGTGAGCCGCAGATCTCGAGTTCAAATCTCCCAGAGTCTTTTATTCAGATGTGTTGAAATATTTTTTTTGAAAATCATGTTTTTTATCCAAATTTGTATATTTTTTTGCCTTTTTGGCATATATGCTTATTGTATATCATCATATCTTTTATGATAAAATCAATTCGTACTGATTTGAGAAACTATTTCTGGGTGTAGTGAGCCACCTTAAGAAGCTGAAAAATAGTTTTTAGGCAAAAATTTATTTTTATGCCTGACATGTCAATCAGGTAATGAATTGATACAACCAAAGTAAATATAGGTCATCCATGACGATTTTTGAGGGGAAAAAATCTTTGAAAATTTAGATTTTGCAAATGAAAAGATAAAAACAGTGTAAAAGTCTCCAATACAATCTGAACCCACTCAATGAAGTCAAGAACTTCTGGTTGTTAATTTATTTTGACTGCCAAAGTATGTCACAGCTTGATGATGGCTCATTAGGACTGAGTATTGGTCTGAAAAATTCAATATGATACATCAAATTCAACGATACACAATATATTGGGTTTTATTATTTATCAATGTGAAATTAAAAAACAGATAACAGCAAAAAATATGAAACAACTTTTCCTTGTTCTTCTTCATGACACAAAGTTAAAAAACACAAGAGAATTACAATCATTCACTGAACTTTAATCAAAGTATATGAATTCACAACTTCGTGCAGAGTAGCAACTATTTTTTTTTCAATATGTCACTAAATCTGATTAATTATCTCATTACGAACTGATGCTATTACGAAGGTAAGAAAATCATATACATATACTTAGCCAAAATCCCTGGACGCACGAATTGTCTCGCTGTGTTTATGAAAGACAAAGATAACAAACGGTGATCAATCTCATAACTCCTATAAGCAAAAAAAAAGAATTTTCTCAATGACGTTTTGCATAAATAATATTAGGAAGGTTGATTCCGATCAAAAGTATTGAAAGTTAATCCGAATACGCAAAGAAATATATCGGTAGGTGTATCAAAGGTTATGTATCGATTCTCGACAAAGCCTTCAATATCGATATATATCAAGATCTCGATATATCGGTGCACCCCTATGGCTCATACTACATGTACTGTAAAGTTCTACAACTCCAGGGGCCAGTTGCACAAAAATTAGTTAAGTTTATAACTGACAGTTAACTTCAAGTTAATGACAAGTTAACTGTCAATTAAAGTTAACTAACCTTCATGCAACTGAGTCCTGGCATTTTTGCCATGTTTGCTACTTAATGTCACAAAACAAACATTTTATGATAAAAACACCCTAGATTACATACTCGTGGGTGTATGTTGAAACAATTTGTTATACTCTGCAGATTCGGGACATGAAATGGGACAGGAAAACATAGGTGCCAGTGAAGCTCACGAAATGGCAGAACTCCAAAGGAGGCTGAAAGGTTCATTACAGATACAGGTGTGCATTCAATCATTTAGAAGACCGTTTTTATTGCCCAGAATGTTCAATCTCTGACCCAAGCGATCAAAATTGGCTATAAACAATCTCCTTCTCAACCACTGGGTCAGGAAAGTACAAATTTACATGAAAGCTTCCTGACATAGTGCAGATTCAAGTTTGTTAAGATTATGACCCTCAGGGGTAGGATGGGGCCACAATAGGGGATCAAAGTTTTACTTACAAATATATAGGGAAAATCTTCTTCAGAAGAATCACTGGTCCAGAAAAGTTTACATTTACATGAAAGCTTCCTGACATAGTGCAGATTCAAATTTGTTAAAATCATGGCCCCAGGGGTAGGGTGAGGCCACAATAGGGGATCAAAGTTTTACATACAAATATATAGAGAAAATCAATAAAAATACATAGTACAGATTCAAGTTTGTAAAAATCATGGCCCCCGGGGATATGTTGGGGCCACAATAGGGATCAAAGTTATACATGCGGATATATAGTGTTTTACACAGGAATATATTACAAATCTTTCTCAAGCCCAGATAGTCCCAGGGAAATAGATAATTAGAAATACAGTTATTGCAAGCAACCGGGGGGGGGGGGGTCTGAAAAAAAAGATTAAACATCTTTGTACCTTTTATCATTATTAAAATACCAATGAAAATGCATTTATCTAATAGCAAGAAACAGCACATTGAAAAACAAGAAATCGATTTCATCTTTGGACAATATCTGATATTAGTGCCTCTGGTGCATCTGATATTCTCAAAATCTCATGCACAACCTGATTACCCACACATTTCTCATGATATCAAGAATTTGAAATATTCAGATTTTAATCCACATTTTGTGATGACCACAAACATGAAGCATGTTGGGCAGCGGTACAACTGACAGGGGTGTGATTTTTCCTCTTTTCAGAGGAAATCCTCTGATTTGCTCAATTTTCGGAAAAATGAAACACTCTGGATTTGATCTAAAGTGGCAGAAAATGATATATTCCCAAGTAGGGTGAGGTGTTTTCCTCCCTTTTTGGCCAGTTTTCCTCTGGTTTCTGAGGAATTCAGTTGCATCCCAGAACTGAAGATCCATCATTTCTGAATGTTTTATGTTTCAAACTACAACAGTCTCTGATTATTAACATACATGTACAAAATTTAAGGAAATATATGCAATTCATTACTTAAGTGTTAATGTTCAAAAATAAATCAAGAGTGGTAAAGATTTTGGTGTCTACTGATATTATTAAAATGTTCAAGGAAATATGTTAATCTATTGGTGAGAAAAATAAACACAAGGAAATAAGTATATTTTTAAACAATTTCCAGAAGTTGCCATCTAGCACTTCTGCTAAATATAACATTTTATAAAATCTTCTACTGTTTCCTCTTAATGTCTTATGAAGAGTTTAGGGAGAAAATATATTGACTTCTGGTGGCCTGAAGGTTCATGGTTTAATTTGCAGTTATTCCCGAGTTTATATATAGAAAAAAAGAGACTCTCTAAAAATTGGATATTGGACAAGTCAAGACTAGGAAAACCTTTGATGAAAACTAATGAAATGTATGATTTATCACTGCTTAAAGTCTCAAATTTTTTTTATCCACCATCTCTGCAAAATTATTCATATAAATTCGGATTATGAAAGGGAAACGATGGAATAACTAGATGCTGTCATAAGACTGTAATACCTGCACACAAGTGTTTGTAATACCTGCACACAAGTGTTTGCCTTTAGATGTACTCTCTGTTGTACTGTGTATCTAACAAAGAAGCCACAATAATTACCAGACAACATACTCTAACCATATATACTCTAGCTGCATAAGTCAAGATACATAATTGTTGAAATGTATTTAAAACTGACCCCTAAACCATATTTATTTTTGATGCACATATCAAGAGTATTCTGATGGGCAAGTGTCCCAGGATCATTCCAACCGACATCATTTTTCGATTTTTCAAATATCTTTAGAATAGTTGAGATTCCAACCCTTAAAGCAAATATATTTTTGTTGCATAATGCACTGGGCACCAGGTTTTTGTTTGTCATTTTCCCACCCCATTTGCCCCTTAAGGTGAGAAAGCAAATTCTGAAAACTTATTGCACATCTACAGGACACCACCAATCAGCTTTGTAAAGATGAATTGGCTACTGCATAGATTGTAAAAGGAGTTCTGGGAACCAGGGTAGTTTTTTTTATGTATTTATTTTAGATAAAATGTCATTTTTCAACACATGCACCCCCATTTGGCCCCCAGGGTGAAAATGATTATTTCAAAACCTTATTACTCATTTACAGGACACCACTAATTATTGCTTATATGTGTGGGGAGTTCTGGGAATGAGGCTTTTTTTGTTGTTGTTGAAAAAACATAGTTTTTTAGCTCACCTGAACCGAAGGTTCAAGTGAGCTTTTCTGATCGCTTTTTGTCCGTCCGTCTGTCTGTTTGTCCGTCTGTCTGTTAAACTTTTCACATTTTCGACTTCTTCTCCAGAACCACTGGGCCAATTTCAACCAAACTTGACCAAAAGCATCCTTGGGTGAAGGGCTTTCAAGTTTGTTCAAATGAAGGGCCATGTCCCTTTCAAAGGGGAGATAATCACAAAAATGCAAAAATAGGGTGGAGTCATTTAAAAATCTTCTTCTCAAGAACCACTGGGCCAGAAGAGCTGAAATTTACCTGAAAGCTTCCTGACATATTGCAGATTCAAGTTTGTTCAAATCATGGCCCCTGGTGGTAGGATGGGACCACAAAGGGGGATCAAAGTTTTACATACAAATATATAGGGAAAAACTTTAAAAATCTTCTTCTCAAGAACCATTGGGCCAAAGAAGTTGACATTTACATGAAAGCTTTCTGACATAGTGTAGATTCAAGTTTGCAAAGGGTAGTTTGGGCCATAATAGGGACTAAGGTTTTACATGCAAATATATTCGGAAAGTCTTCAGATATGGGCCAAGGGGACTCAGGTGAGCGATGTGGCCCATGGGCCTCTTGGTTTTTTTTTTTTTACCCCCATGATAAAATTGAAAATTCTGAAACTTTACTTCACATTTACAGGATACGACCTATCATATTCCATTATAAGATTAATTGGTTACTTTTTGAAATAAAAAAAGAGTTTGAGGAGTAAGAAAGTGTGACAGACGGACCAGGGTAACAACAATATACCCTAACTTTCTTAAGAAAGAGGGCCCCCTGTCGCAAACAGAAAACTCTGAATATGAAAGTGTCCTTGTGAAGTGTATATCTATTGAGTCCATGACCATGAAGCCAGGGTTGGTCCACAATAAGGTTTTAAAGATTTACACGTTTAGTATCCTAAAAAGAGTCTTTATCCCAGTATGAGCAAGGTGACTTGGGTGACCATTGCAGTCCATTGGCCTCTTGTTTTTCACCTTAATGAATGAAACAATAAGAATTATGTTTAAAGTGTGATATATGCATTCTACAGTTTAAGTTACAGCCTTTTTCTCATCTTTCTAGGGTTATATGAAAGTTGAGGGACAAAGAAGTGACCAAACCCATTCACCCACAAAGTCTAGTCCAACATCAAACAGTGGTCACATTTCTAGTAAGTTGTATACAACCTCCATCCAATATTTTGTGGACAATATTTTTGAAAGATATTTACAATTGTATGTAGTCAAAAATTGACTAAACCTCATTTTCTTTCTTGTAGATGAATCGAGTAGAAGTACTCATGCATCACAGAAGAAAACTGTCATTGAAGAGAGTGCCAACAAGCAAGCCAATCCCAGTGAAACAAGTAGCGTTAGAGAGAAATCATCTGAAAATGGCCTTGTAAAGTCTGGTTTAGAGTCCGAAGCTGCTAGGAGATCTCAGTACTCGGGAAGAGGCAGAGGCAGGGGAGGTGGTTATAGGGGCCGTCCAAGGAAAGATGGGGGCGAGTTCTACTACAGAAATCAGGGGGGCTATGAGCGGGGTGGTTATAGGAGAAGAGGGGATTATCAGAATTCCAGGCGAGACAACGACGGGAGAAATTATCGACCAAGGGATGATTATCCAAAAAGTGCTCCACAGAGAGGAGAGAGACAGAGTAATTCTCGCAACGAGAGGCAGAATACAGCTGGGGTGAATGAGAGGCCGAGGACTGCCAGGGAGGGCGTTAAAGAATCACGAGGAGGAAAGGATTCTAATGATAAACCTCAGGAATGAAATCAATTTTCTCTTTGTTTTGATTAATCTAGTCTCACTGTTATTTTCTGTTTCAGCTCAAGTGATATTGTGTTACTTATTGAAATTGTTCTCCGTTTTGAATGGTTAAAGAAGTGGTCTTTAAACTGTATCTTTGAAAAGATAAAAGTTATATTCTGAATGATAAACACCAAACAGAACTTAGCATTCATTACATAGTTTCAGATCATTTGCTTGTATAATTGTGAAAAGTACCATATCTGGAAGTTAATATTCAATATTGTATATGTTGATAGTTGCATATGGAAAAATATTGGAATTGTAATGTTGATGTCTAGTAAGTATGTGTACTATTTCACAGGATAATTTATTTTCTTTGAATTTTTAGATAGAAAATTGTTATTGTAATATGTATATTCAATTTGTGATAAAATCTTGTTACTTAATGTTTTAAATTTCACCTCAACCATTTTTTCAATGTTGTCAGTGTTTAAATAAGTTTTAAACTGCTTTTATCATTATTTGACTTTGACAGCGTAGTTAGTAGTCGTTTTTAAGTCAGTGATGAATATTTGGTTGTTTCTTGTTACACATCAGTATTGAATTATTGCTAATTAGTGCTTTATAGATAAATGAAGAAAATCATGCACAAAAATTTCCATCAGTAAACGTTTTGGCAAATATCATACATCAAGGCCTCTGAATAAAAAAAAAAATCACAATGTAGATTTTTTTGAGTACATATGCACTGATTTATGCCCCAAAGATTTAAGATGGAAGGGCATAGTGTTTACAGTCTGTATCTTTATATGTAATTTCAACTTGTCACAAGTTTTTACTTTGCAAAATAGAGTTTTCTTAAGTTGTGAACTTAACAAGACAGAGGCTTCATAGTTTTAATGGAATGATCAAGGGGAAATTTGTAACCATAGAAATTAGCCACTGCCGGGGGCATAGTCACAAACATTTTTGCAATATTCTACACTTTGGACTACCGTGGTATGCTGGTATCAGAATTTCCTGAATGCTACATAAATATATGTATCTTGTACATGAAATCAGTTCATTTGACCCATAAATATATTGCACTTTGATTGTGGACAGACAGAAGTAAATGAGAATCTGTGATTTAAACCTCTGGTTTCCGTAGGAACAGACAATCACCATTATTGTAGTATCATGATACACATAACTGTGATATTTAGTAACATGTTTTTGGATAATTGCCTCTGGAATGTAATATTTATTCACAGATGCTTAAATTTCTACAAATATATTACCCATATCATTTGACCATATTTCCCATTTGATATATCAGTAAATTTGAAGGGGGAGGGGGAATAGTTGATTAGAAGTTTGATAGTGGTGTAGTGAGTCACAGTACCTTAACAAAGTTGAATTGACATCTAGTTTACTTGGTTCTGCATAGTTGGTATTTTGGGGGTACGTGTACTAGTTTATGATTTACTACACATATTGGATATTTTCGTATAATGCAAATCGACTTCATTGTTTTGGTTTGAAAAAAAAAGAAACAAAAGCTACCCAAAAAAACAGGATGTATTAAATATGTAGAGTTGTCATTATTACTTTATGATTGGTAATTTGTAAAATCTTGTGTAAAAAAAAAAAAATACCATTGTTACATATGTTCGGGGTATAAATTGTATATCTTCATATAGCAAATGTTCGTTATAAGCAAACATTCATTATCAATAAAATTCATTATAAGCAGGTTTTTTGTAAAGCTTAAAAGGTGTTGGATCATTTGATTTCTTTTCCCTTTACCCATGTGAAAAATGCAAAACAAAAAATGCTGTCTTTTATATTGTTTTGAAAGTTTTTGTCGTGTGCTTGCACATTTGCACATACGATCTTGTGACTTTCCCCCTGTCAGAAGTAATGATGAAAAGATTGAAAATTTGGCTGAGGGAGAAGAAATTTCTTGGTATCTGGTATTTTGTAATATTTTTTACCAAGATGAAGATGTGTAACCCATATACTTGAAGTGTTTTCTGTCTCAGAATCTATGCATGTCGTGCAAGAATCGTATAATGTAGATAAACATCGACTTACTTTTAATATGCTTCTGCTTCGTGTCTATTTAAATAACCCGGAGTTGAATGACAGCAACTCTATATTTTTGTATGGTCACAAGATTTTTAAACAACTGTATTTTTTAATTTATGCAACAAGTTATAGGCCTTTGAGCTTTCGAAGATGCATGTAATATTTAAAAATTTTTTTGTATTTTCTGTGTTAGAATATTGGGTATTTTTGTCTCTGTATGGTTAGACAACAGGTACTTTTTTGCTGAAAATGTACCAGGCATAAATTTTTGTCTATTACAGCCTCTACCGACTGTTAGATTTAATAACTTTGGTGCATTCTTTTTCCCATAAATTTAAAAGTTATACTCGATGAAGTGCCAAACAATAAAACAAAAAATCAGGATTGATTTGTTGATTCTTGACCCTCGGTGTCACAATTTTTTTGTTCCCGAAAGGGCAAATTGTATTCCATTCTTTGAATTACTTCTTTGACATGGTAATTGAAATTGAAAATGTTTTGGATAGGTTTAAAACTACTGAGGTTGCTGTTAGTTTCAACAGAATGTGATCTTCTTCAGTTACAATTCACAAGGTACGGTTCATTTTATTTCCTTTACATTCGTCAATGTCTTAATATAACCACATTTTTTGGTTCATGTACATCAGTATTCTAAGATTGTTAACCTGTCTATTGAACCAATAATTGTATTGTCTGATATAGCTACAATGTGCATCAGCAGTCTGGTGGCATTTGGTATTTAAAACAGAATTCAGGAAAATAGCAATATGAACCAGTGTACATGAAAATAAAACAGAATTTAAAGGGATTGACTCATATTTGCTGTATTTTTTTTTTTGCATCTCTATGTGAAGTTTAATTAATGGCTATTTTTATTTCATTGTCTGTTCATTTACAATGGAAACTTGGATTATAAATATATACTGTATATATAGTGAAAGCTTATTGTTCGTTTCCTTTTGCTTGATCTGTGTTTTCTCGACTTTGGTTGTTTTATTTTTAGACCATCACTTTGTTGCCTCATCATGTGTGTGGGTAAATTATCACTGGTCCATGTTCACGTGTTGGTCACTAGTCCATGATTTTACTGCTACTGTTATGTTGAATTAGGTACGGGAAGTTTGTTTGATAACTTAAGAGGATGTTGACATGTTTCAAATCTTGTAAAAAAAAACAACAACAAAAACAACTGTATTCACAATATATATATGCATAGCTATATATAGATCTATATTATTAAAACATATCAATGGCACAGACTGTTGGTGGGTTTTTTTTTTTATAAACATCTTTGTTTCACCAAATTCCAAAGTTTGTGTGAAAATTCCATTGGCAATGAGAAAATCTTGAGGATAAATAACAACATGTCACAATATTTCATAGGGGTCAGTCACCAAAACATACACAAGTTGATGTACAGGGGTTTCAACAGTCTCATTTAAAGTCAGCATTTTGTAAATTCTGTGGTCGTTATAAGGATCTAGTTTACCAATACAGCCTGTCATTGGGTCAAATGCTGTCTTGACATGTTTCATATCAATTGTTAGCTGCAGAACTGTAGCTCTCTGAAAAAAATATTGTGATGGAACAGAGTTCCGTCACAATGTTTTTTCGGAGAGCTACAGTTCTGCAGCTAACCAATTTTACTCCGTTTACCAGATCGAGATGTAGGACTCGCAATAGGGGTGACCGGTCAACAGGGGATGCTTACTCCTCCGAGACAGTTTTCCTTGTAGGAGATATGACATTGATTGCTATTCATTATTTTCACCTCATACACATCAGCAGTTGCATTCCATGTCCCTTTAGATATTGTTACCAAACTGTTCAGGTTAGTGGCTTCAAGCATTTAGAGGCCAATTGTTCCATCACGATTTGGGGTCCTTTCAGACTTGTATTTTATTGCTGTAATTTTGCAATATAATTAAGTTTGGGTAAAATGGGGTTCAGCATTTTAGCTCACCTGTTATGAGAGCTTTTCTGATCGCATTTTGTCCAGCGTCTGTCCAAATAAACTTTTATCATGTTCCACTTCTCTAGAGCCAATTTCAACCAAACTTACATAAAGCATCCCCGGGTAAATGGGGATTTTAAATTGTTCGAATGAAGGGTCACCATTTTCAAAATAATTAAAGAAATTGTGAACATTTGAAAAATCTACTGAAGAACCTCTGAACCAGATGTGAAAGCTTTGTTAATCATTGGTGTTGCGGAATCTGTGTTGTGTTAATTCATTTTCAGTTATGTTGTGGTCCACTGGGCTACAATATGGAGTAAAAAAAAATTCATGAGAATAAACATTTATAAAAAAAAAAAATCCTTTAAAAATCACAACATCTGAACAATGGCAGGGCCAAGGTAACTCGTGTGAGTGATGCGGCCCATGGGTCTCTTGTTATCTTGAGTCACTTAAGGGGAGGGGAGCCCCCCCCCCCCCCCCCCTCTAAATTCGTCATTGATATCTTCAAAACGGTTCAGCAGTTAATCGAAATTCACATCAAGTGTCTCTCAATGTATTTAGTAGATCAAGCGCAAAGTTTCAGGAAATATTAAACAAAAACTACGCGCAATGATGCAGTTTTCCGTCTTTTCTTTCTTTCTTTCTTTCTCGTGGAATACCTCCATCCAACAAAAGATAACATATTCATTCCTTTTAAAGTAATTTGAACTTGTGCTATGATATTGTGAGCATTGATAATTATAAATATTGGGAAACCACAATACAAACATTACTGCATTACTTCTCGACTGAAATTTAGAGGAGTTCGATGCCCGGAGCTCCGTGTCTCAAGTGTTGATTTCCATGCTTATTGCGACCTCATTTTCATTAGAATCCGGAGTCCATTTTACAAAAGATCTTATGACGAAGACTAATTGTTAAATAACTATTTCAACATGCACTGCATGCATAATATTTGTAAAGTTCTTCTCTAATTGTTAATTAAAAAAAGTTTAACTATCTCAATTTTTATACACGCATAAGAGTATATTTTGTGAAAATATGTTTCTTTTTATGGATTTGCCATAAATTTGCAGTTACACAAGATATATCATAAAAGGTACTTGTAAAACCAGTCCCTGGAAAACAACTGTAGACATGTATATAAATAATCATAACCTGTATTTTCAATTTTTTGCGATATAGTCAGTATCCATGGTTTTGGGTTCCAGACAAGAGTATTTATAACAAATATTTGTCTATATAACATGCACCATTGCGAAGAGACACGATTTACGCGAAACTCACCACACAGACAGCTTCAGTGATATGTCCTCAATGCTACTGCTGATTAAAAATAGCAACACACGGCCTGTAAGTTGTGGGAAAATATTGTTACTGCATGTGCAATATCTAATGTATATGATTAAAATTAGAACCAAATGAATTACCCTCCTTCGATGTATTCCATCGATTAATGTTTTTTGAATAAACGTTTATTTTTGCGTGATTCAAAGAATTTCATATCACTACTTCATGGTCCATCGTTTCACAATTAAAGTATATCGAATGTTATTCGAAATCTGTATATTATCAGATTAAACAGTATTTCATTTCAAGTTACTTACTTTAATGTCAAATTCACGATAAAGACAACATGTCGCGGTATATACATTTATTTAATGGAAATTAGGACTTTCTTGGACTTGAATATAAAATGTCGCCCGAGGGCGTAGGCCCAGGAAACTATAAAGGAAACATTTTGACCTGAGGTCAAACAAAATGTAAGATGTTTTAATTGTATGTGCGGGAATGTTTTGAATCACCGGTCATGATTGTGATTTGGAGACTGTCGGTTACAGAATTATATATGTAAATATTGATGTAAATAAACAAACAAGGGAGCACGTTATAGACAGGCCCCCAGTCCATAAATACCATAGTGCTGAAGACGGTCTATACAACATTATTATGTTACACGTAACACATTTTTTCTTCAGTGTAGACAGAAATATGTCACCATATCACATTAATTGATACGCCCAAACAGAGAAAAATATGCTATTTTTTGCTACAAAAACTGAATATCATTTCTTTGGATATTTCCCAAGTGTAACCCTGAAAAATAAACTACAAGAGTGTCATCAAACAAAATACATGGACAACTGTATAAAAAATATACATGTAAACCGTGCAGACTCCTGAAAAATTGCTTTTTATAGCAAAATCGTAAATCAAAGTGAACACAGACTGCAACTGACATTATTTAAGGTTACCTTTAAAAAAAATGATAGATCTTCGTTAACAAAATTAAGAATCAGTGCCCATCCATTGTAAATATTGAAACATAGATATCCCAATCCCCCTATTCCCAACTTAGAAAAACATCTATGCTGTTCATGTAAATTGTTTATTGGGGATGAAAATCACTCTGTACTATATTGTTCAAAGTATGAGCAATTTAGATGGCAGTATAATGATATATTTAACGTGAACACATGATATACTAGTGAGAAAAAGTGTTAATTCTACAAATATTACAGCCGCAGCTAGGTGCAAGAGGAATCTGTTGTTTCTCGAAAACCTGCTTTGATATAAGAAACGAAAGTCTACAATGAAAATTTAAACATACATGTGCATGAATATATACATATGTATAAAAAAAGCAAGCCAACTAAATTTTCGTCGGATTTACAAATTACAAGATCCGCTCCCCAAACAACAATGATTTTAGTGATCAAGAACGACAACTGCGTCTGTTGCCATAAAAGGAGGACATGAAATACATCGAGGGTTTGGGGGGTAAAAATTCCGAAAACGACTCGTCGAAATCAAGCTCAGAAGCAAGTGCAAATTGATATTCTGTGAGATATGATTGATATTATTTGTTAGATCTAAATATTATTTCAGTCGATCTTACTTTTCTATTTCATTTAATAAAGCGTAAGTGTAAAAGACATAACAGTTTCTTTTCACCACTTTGGAATATTCGGCAGAATTGACGAACTTTGCAAAAAAATATATATGAAAGATTCAGACTTGCAATTAGGCGCAAGTATAGCCTAGTGCATAACGCACATATCACAATGCAAGTAAACCCCCTGCAAGGGCCTCCATGAGATGTTACGTCATTGAAGACTTCCTCTCTCCCGCCAAAGCACAAAGCATAACCCTTCAAAATTATTTTTAATTGCAAATACAATATAATAATATCTACATTAAAATATGTATATTTCCCACGTTTCCCACCAATATTTTAGCAACACAAATAAAAAGCTAATGTAACGTGTTTTCACATTGCGGTTGCCATGTTGGATGTATGCGGCCCATGTGACTAGTGGCGATAGTCAACCTGCATAGTGCAAGTTTGTACCACATTTCGTTACTTAGGCACGCATTTTAGTTACTTTTCGGTATAAAGGTGGATACAATACTCCGAAAGGTCTTCAAGACGGATTCTTTAATAGCCTTAAGTAGTGGATGGTATTCGTAGCCAAAGTAAGTGCATGTGGATGTCAGTGTTGCGACAGCATGTTTTCCGTGACACGGTCGACGCCATGTTACATACGTTTCATGTATTTCATCACGTAATAAACTTAGAATTTTAATGTAGGATTCATGTAAGCGTATGTCACTACTGTAATTCTTGGTAGAAATATGCCATATGTATAGTGTTATGAGAAAATAATTGCAATTCTTCAATTATATGTCAGAAAACGCGTCATGACCCGCCTTTGAACTTGTGTTGTTCGATCCCAAGAGTTTTGGAACAAAAACAGTGTTAATCTGCATATGTGTGTACATTTTTAGTGCATAATTTTTATATCGAATATCCTGTATTGATGTAGTAAGATAAATGCATTGCTGTCACGTGAAAAATATGCAAAACATTACAGTGGGCTAAAATCTGACGGAAATGTCAGCCATTTTTCAATATGGCGGCCTCCATGAGAAACAACAGTGTGCTACCAAAAATGTCAATGACACGGCAAAAAAATTGTAAATTGTGAAAAACTAGAATGCTGTTGTAGAATAAACAATGGATACGATAATGAAACCTCACGACAGCCTTGATTTACGTTTGAAAGATAATTTACAGAGTCTTATTAAGATTCCTCTTTGTAGCCAACAGCTGCTAAAGCGTTAGGTGATAAGAAAACGTGAAAGTTATGAATTATGATTTGTAAAGTTGCGATTTTTGTCGGTTTCATCGACAAAATGACATTTGTTATGTACATCACTATTGCGCAATAGTACTAGTCTTCTGTTGTCTTTTGTCAATATCTCTTAGAACAATGACATAAAACAGTTCTAGTGCATGTGACATAATAGCAGATTTAATTTGCCCAAAGTCAAGATATTTGTACCCAGTGCATGTTATGAATAGTATTACAGAGCTCTGGATTTCTTAAATTAAGGCTGATAGAAGGTCCCATTTTCAAAGTGAAAAAGACCACATTTTCATAAGAATTATTTTGTAAATTCTTAATTGCTAAACCATGCCAATGATAATTTCAAAATACTCCTAAGGATATGCTTCAAATTTGCTGTCTTGGAATAATTGCTGAAATTTTGTTTCATATTTCTATCTAATTGATATGATCTCCTAATCTTGAACAAATTATGACTAATGACTACTTTTCTCACTTCCATTGCAAAGTCCTGAAAACATTTACCAACTGGTATCCTTCTTGGAGGATGTGTTTGCTGGACCCATCTTTTTCCTGCAGGACCCAAGAGGGAAACACATACTCACGTTAATTCCTCAATAATATGTTTACATATTCTTATCATCTGTTGTTGAATCAGTCATTCAGGGCACCTTTTCTTATGCTCATCTCATTCTATCTCAGTGACAGTCATTTACATTACCTTATAAGCTTCCTCCAAGTAGACCATTTAATATTAAGTGACTGAGACATCGCAAATTGCTGAAAAATTGAAAACTTTACAGAATCAGAAATGCATATGCAAACCAGAAACATTCACTTGGAAATTATACACAAAATCTTGTGAAGGGATCAAAATTTCTGGTATAAATAGAAAAGGAGGAATATCCCAATGAAAAGATGATTTTTGATTTAGGTGGTGGATAATGATATTTTTGCAGTCTTCACGAAAAACTGTGAAGCACAGGTCCTTCAGGCCTCCCAATATGATAACTTTGCAAGCCTGAACAATATTTGACTTTTTTCTAATTTGACCACTTGTCATTTGCAAGGTGATCCTAGTTAGAGAACAACTGACATTAAAAGGATTATCTTATTTTCAACATATTAATCTCGCTGATAGACTTGCTTCATGCTGTTTTACAGCAAACAATTTAAAATTGTCAGTCCCAGAAACAAACTTACAATCAGACGCTTTGTTTTGTATACACCACGTATAAAACATTTTGTTTTCTCCAGAATCAAATCTTAGCCAAGGCCTACCCTGGCCTCAGTCCAATTGGGCATGAATTTTCGTTCTGTTTTCTCCTCGTATAACCGTTTTTTGGATTTGGATCTGATGGCTGTGATTGCGAAATTATACGCCTTGGAGGTTTTGACTTTCCTGGACAAGCCCCCTTCCTATACTTCAGAAAAGGCAGCATGGTTGATCGTTTTTCGATGCTGAATTTAACTGCTATGTCATGACAAAGTCTGAGTCAATCTCACGCTTTATTTTTAATATATTCAGAACATATAAGAAAACATTTACAGGCCCGTCGTACTCCTGGGTTAGATATTTTTAGAAGCCCGATCCTGATTTTACTGGCCTCGGGCATTGGGCCACCGGTTAACGTCGACTGTTTTTGGTAGTTCCTTTTAAAAAATGTCCTTCTGGACTAGAAGTCCGGTGGTTCAAGAACTCTGCCAAATGCCTTAACTGCAGTCCCAAATTGTTAGTGAAAAAGCTCTATTGAATTTTGAACAGGGACCAAAATTATTTCTGTCCAGGTTTTGCAACTGATTTATTGTGCCTGATTTTTTATGCCCCTGTCATGAAATTGTCTTTGTATATAGTGTTACCAATCCTGTCTGTCATTCTGTCATAATTTTCATTTTTTTTTTTTGTTTGGTTGCTTTGCTTGTAGATAATGAATTAATGTTTGGTATGTCTCCCTACATTGATGACTTACAGTTTCATGTCAGTTGACCCATTTTCATCATTATTAAGTTATTGCCTTTAGACTTTAAAAAATTGTAATTATTTTGGACCTTTTAAATGTTTATTTAAGATGGTAAATTGTGTTCCTTTAAATCGACTTTCACTTTCCTTAGTAATTAGTATCTTCATAATTCATTTTAAGGTCTACTTTGCACTTTGCATGTAAGGAATTAGATCATGAAGTATTCTGATGATTGATCTGTGTAGTAGTAGTTTATTTTTATTTTTTTTATATGAATGACTCTCTCTGTACACTAGTAGCAAAAATGCATTTTTGTTGGAAACTATGGTAGCTCTTTGGTTTTAATGCTGATTTTACAAGTGTAAACTTTTTAAATGAATTTGTGGTAACTAAAATCTAGAATTTTTTTGTTAAAGCCATGCAATGCTGAAAAAAATCTTTAAAGCAGATTGTATTGATACAATTGCTATAGATTAACATTTCATATTTTTTGTTCTAGGTGGAACTGAAGGTTAGTCCAGAGGAGAACTCAGCTGCCCTAATGACGTCGGATCGGGGAAACGAGAGGGGCGCTGAGTTACCACTCACTTCCCCGGTAAGTTCGCAAAATACAATGTAATGAATGAGGAGTGAATGTGCGTAATGTTTAGATAAATGTTTGTGTTAGAAAATATGAGTGAAAATAGTTTACAAAATGATCAATTATGCAATACTTTCTCTAATCCTGAAACCACTTTGTCCAGAGAAAATTTCAGAATGTTGACTTCTTTAGATGGAGTATTGTTAGAGGACAATGTTAAATTCCATGGAGTTTTAAGATTTATATCTTCAAACAAATGACATTACTTTGAAGAAATGATACTTCCCTCTTTAAACTTTATGATGTGCATGTCTTGTGAAGTTGAAAACAAAATCTATGACTGATTATGATTGGCATACAACAGAAATTTTCTGTGTGGCCAGTGAGGTGTAGAAAAAGGAAATGCCCAAATTTCAGTTGCTGGAAATCTCCATCCAGAGCTGCATTCAAAATTGTAGCGGCTTCATAGTGGTTAGATAGTGCAATGATGTTGAACAAACATCTAGGCTAGCCCTACACAAGGATAACAAACGTTAATTCATACAGTGTGTTAAATAGTCCTAGATATTTAGCCTAGCAGCTACGATCTTGAACGCAACCCTGGGCATCGTTTTATAGCCACTGTGAAACCTCTTAAGACCATTGGCTAGTTGTGTTATTGACAAGTGACAGCCTTTCCAGGAATTTTCAACGGCCCTCTAGAGGAATCTGTTGATTTTTTTTTTTTTACTAAATTTTGTTCCATTATTCCAGTTGAATCGTACACAAGCCCAACTGATTTTTTGTGTTTCGATAGTCTGTGGGTGCAACAAGACTGTTATATGTAGTTTCCCCCCGCAAACATCTCATTATTAATGAGTGTTGCATTATTTAGAAAAGATGTTTTTGATCTGAATTGTATTTTCTTGTCAGCGTCCCCCCCCCCCCCCACCCCCACCCCCCCATATATAACTGGTACCGATAAACGGTATCATTCCCAATGCCAAAAACCGTTGATTTTTCCCAATTTTGAGACTAAAAATTCCCAATTCACTTGCTGAAAAATAGACTGCTGACATCGTAATTTACTTAGTCTGAAACGTACGAATTAACTATAATGCTCACTTCCCATATTAAATCGGAAGTACATATCATGGCAGTGTGTGTGTTTTGTACAGCTATGACGATTCTAAAACGAGTCTACGACGATTCCTTATGTCTCACAACAGCAAATATTACCGTAAAAAGTTTGTAAAGAGATGAATACTTCTTGTTTTGTTTTTTTCTTTTCTTTTAGTTGAAATCATTTGCTGATACATTGGTAGAAAATTCCCAATTGGTTCGATTTTGACACTATTTTTCCCAATTGAATGGGTACCAGTACCAGTGGGTAGAAAAAAAAAAAACGCTGCTTGTTGTTGTCTTGTATAATGTTGAAACTCAATGACAGTCAAATAATTCAGTATTCCTTTATTAATCATGGATGCTAATCCTTGAAGACTATACATTTAACTTGTGGTTTGAGTTATCACCAATGCATATTGCCTGTCTTTGTGATAAACTACTAGCCTGATGACCTTGACTACCAGAATTTGTGAAATTCATAGCTCCTAGATTAGGAAATATGCTACAAGAATTGGTCTATATGGTTGAAATAATAAAAAGCACATTATCTAAAAAAATATTTTATTTTTGATTCTTGGACACCCGAAAGCCAACCGGTGTGTATAGTAATAATGATGGGCAGTCTGGAAATCATGGCTCTTTAGTCTGGGGATTTGTTATTTAAGGGATGACTCAAAATGGCTCATAGTGAAAATGTTTTAGATAAAAATTTGTAAAAATCTGTTTAATTCCAGAACATTTGAAATATAAATCACAGACACAGAGTTTGGATACTTTTAATAGTACTCCCTATTCTCCTTATTGAACATAAGTAAATATTGTTTGTCAAACTACATCTTTTGTCTATTTCTTAAGGGGGGGGGTCCCATGCAATTGGCATAACAGTACTAAGTGGTGTCAAATCAGCAGCATCAGCTGACCCAAACATACTGATGATTGGCTAATAATTGAATAGATAACCACTTGTCTTGAATGGATACTAGGTTTTATTTTATAGATTTAAAATAATATCATTACTGTTCTAATGAAGATTAAATCTTATATGTAGCACTCCGTTGCACATTTCCAGTGTTAAATGGTAGATTACAAAAGGAAAACACACATATTACAAAAGGAAAACACACATTTTACAAAAGGAATACACACATTTTAACAGGAATAAGATTTACTGGATTCAGTTGATCGACTTACTTATAGTTTCACTGTGGCTTTCTGTCTTGGCCATTTCAATCAATGAAAAACCTTGTCAGATAAATTAATGTAATTCCGTAATAAATGCAATGTCAAATGTGACCCCCCTCCACCCACACACACAAAAAACTTCACTAATTGTAAATCTGTTTTTTATTCATTTCAGCAGTTCAGATTTTTCAGTTTAAAATACAAGCATCATCATCTTAAGATATATTCTAGTGTTGTACAGGTTCGGAACACACTCCGCTTTCTGTATTAACATGATTAACCCAGGCATTATTAAGCATGTTAAAATGGTTGACAGCAACCATGAGAGGTTATGTGATGGTAACAATAATTCTTCTTTTAATAATAAATGAGAAAATTAAAGAAAGACAATCACAGAATTGTGCCGATCATAATCGATTATCAAATCTCGATCGATTGTCGGAAATTGATGACCTTTTCAACTGATGGTCTTCTATAAATCAGTCAGTGTGTTTCTTAACCCTGTGAAATGAAACAAGATTCACATGTTGAATCTGTCTCACCTCACCTTTGATTAAGGGTGATTTTTTCTCTCTTCTTTACAGCAAGATATTTGCACGTAAATAAATTTGTAACATAGTGGCCTTTTCATCATATTCAAGGTTCGTCTGTATGCACCACAGAAACCAAAATTTAACAATGATATCTGCTGATGGATACTGAGTTTTCTTATGATAACGTCACATGGCCACAAAGTATTTGGAACAGTGGTTGCTTAAGGCCTGAAAGTCTTGTAACTTCAAACTTTTGGTCAATGTGAGATCACAGTCTATGCGAAAGTCACCAGACCGTTGTTTTTTCCCCGATAAAATTAGGGTTGGGTCAGTTGAAAAAATCTGGATACAGGATCAAGGTTCCGATGGAAAAATAAACACCAGTTGCCATTTTCCCCTTCTCACTGCTTTTAAAAACAAATTTTGAAATTAAAAGAATTTGAAATCTTGTGAATTAGAACGTTTTCCCCTATGATAGGATATGCTTTTAATATGTGTCATCATAGGTCTATGATGTTGATTTCACCCCAGCACTGTCAGAAATGTTGCATGTGATGGGATGATGATCGATTATTATTGAAAATTGATTGGTTTACCTTTCCGATTATCGATTATAAAATTTTATAATCGGAAGTTACTGTCAAAACCGAAAATGAAAATGGCGGATAACAAAGACAGAGTTGGTGTTGTATTTTAGTTCATTTCAAAATGACGAGCACGAGGTAAGACCATGCTTGTTCGAGATAGTGCCAATTTCGCTGTTAGATAAAGCAAAGCATACATTATCTTTTTTTCTTGTTCAACAGTTTTACATGTACAATTATTTTTAATATTTTCTTGCCATATTTGTTGTTTTTGGTATGTGTAAAATCTAAACCGAAATGAACCAAAATCCGGAATTTGTAATCAAAGTGATAGGTACTGAAATTTCCGGTGCACCGCACAGCTCTAAATTATTTTCCTTCTATGCAATAATCACATTGTACACTACATAATTGTTTTTAATGTCTTTTGATATTATTTTGAATTGTTATAGTTGCTTGGTATTCTATAAATTAAATTTTATTGGAAAAAGCTCGGTCTGGTAAAAACTTGCTTGGTCTGGTAAAATTTGTGTTTTCACCAGACTGTCCTGTAAAAAATTATAGACTTGCGCGTAGACTGAGATCATACAATGCACCATCAAAAAGAAACACTTGGGATGACTGTTGAGACCTGTAGGCCTCTTGTTCTTCTTCAGAAAGATGAATGGTGAAGTTCTCGTAATATACATTTAAACATTTCAATATGTAAAAAAAAAAATAGATAGATTGTATGTTTCACAAAGGAAAGCACATTTAAATAATTAAGGGATTATGAGTAACACCAGGACAATGTAGACCTATTGTTTCCATCAGGAATTGATTGTATGGTGAATTGTTTAAATATTATCTCCCTGGAGTACTCCAATTGCTTTAATGACAGTAAATGCATGTGGAAAGTTTATACTAAGTGGGTATACAGGTGTTAAATTGGATCTTGTAATTCTTACACTACAATATGAAGCAGATTAGAATGTAACACTGTGATACTTGTACTATATATAACCACACTTGTCAACAGGAAAGAGAGGTGCAAGGTCTTGTCCATGTTTTAGATTGCTGAGTAAGGGTTTTTACAGGTGATCACGTATTATTACGACAGGTTTTTTCTTTAATTTCCTTTTTACAACTTCCTTCATTTTTGTTATAGCATGAGACAGAGTTGTGGAATTCATCATTTTACAACACAATAGAACTTTTTTAAATTTTCATTCATATGTAAAATGATTTTTACTCCTTTTCAATTTGAGATAATTTAAATATTTTTGGTTCATAATTAAAGTCACACGCGCATAATATTTCAAAGTCTATGGGAATTTTTCCAAGGACCTGATTTTGATAGTCTAGTCAATCTAGCTCAAAAATGAGCAAAACCTCAAACTAATTGCAACAGAAATGAAATTTTGATTATTCATGCAAGAAAACATATGTAAACAACATATTAAAAATCGGCTTTTGTATTTCCATGGGAAAATTGGAATTTTGGGGTTAAAGGATGTGTTTTTTCATGAAAATCGCTAAAAACTGGAAATTGAAGAAAATGTCCATTTTATGTAACATACAGTGAAAATAAGTTTCATATCTCAAATTTCAACCTGGAAATGTTCGATTAATTTTTTTTACAGCAGAATACATTCTTTCCTTGACTGTAATTTTTGGGCAAAATCTTGCTTTTTTTTAATATAATTGTTAAAGATTGAAATTTTAAGAAAAAAAACCCACATTTTGTCATACATTTGAGTCTACCAATAAAAAATTGAAGTTAGGATTGATTTTAAAAACTGCTCAACAAGTAAGATATATAGATTATTGGCAACATATATGAAAAATACCATTTTAGGTAGGAAAACCTACCTTTTTCTAAAACAAAAATAGTGAAAAACTGGAAATGATAGGAAATGACTGTTTTATAGAAGAGATGGCATTGATCTTATAAATTTAAGAATAAAACGTCCAAATGCACAACTTATCTTTTCTACACCAAAATTTATTTTCCCTTGCCGAATTTTGGGCTGAAATCTTCATTTTCCAACAAAAATCGTTAAAAACTGGATTTTGGAAGAAAATACTTTTTCCTGTCCATTAGGCATATATGAGTTACCACATGAAGATTTATACATTAAAATAAACTATTAACACAAAACAAGTGCCCCTTCAAAAATGGTCTGTAAAAGATGACCTTCATTTTTGCAGATACTTACCTTACATCGGAAGTTGGAGGCGCGCTTACCATTCCGGTCCTATGTTTCACATAAATACATGTAGTATTTTAAAACAAACAGTGTATAGTAAAGCTTATGTTACCAAATTCTTATTAAGCTGAGTTTTAACAGTTTGTACTACATCTATGACGAAACAAGGTTCAGTTTCTTCGATTTTATAAAGAAATCTTTAATACATGCACTTCGTCAAGTTCTAGAGTTTGGGAAAGGGGGGGGGGGGGGGGGGTTATAGCCGTATTTGATGTATAGTTCTATCCAAATTATTGTGCAATTAATACCGAGAATTTCAGGAGTAATCTGTTTTAAAAACAATGGACACATAGAATTAAAAGCAAAATGAATCAGGCACGCAGCATCGTAAAAAAAAAAGGGGGGGTGAAGATAATTTCACAATATTGCCTGAAAATTGACAAGTAAATTTTAATCCAAAGTTATAAAAATCTTTGATGGTGTGTGTGGTGGTGGGGGGGGGGTGGGGGGGGGGGGGGGGCTAAGGTTGTTCTCTCAGTTCAATTTTACACTTCCACTGTGTACAGTTCACGACAATGCTATTTAAAAAAAAAAAAAGAGGAGGGAGGGCAACCAATCTGTCTAAAAATCAACCTCTGTACGTAAAAATTTATCAACTTTGCATGTAATGATAAAAGGTGTAGAGCCATTATTGCTACGTGCCTGATAATTATATATTAAGTGATCATTTGAGTAATTGCAGTACAGTTCAGTCCATGTTTTTACAAGTACAACGGCTAGTGTCACAATTTGCCTTGCATTTACAGCGAAAAACGTTCAAAAGTTTATCTGGCGCGACTTGTAATTTAGTTTTAACGGATACAAGAATTGCTGAAAGCAGTGATCAGCCCCAATTAGAAGGATCCAAATTAATCATTTCTTTAGTCCACTCTATGACTTAAAAAATTCTTGCAGTGCTCCATTTCTGCAGCTGTAGTTAGTAGTTAGTGGCAATGACTGAACTTATAAAAATGATATTGTGTTAGACAATTCTTCACATAGCAAATCTTCTATAAGTGTCTCTATGGTATTCCATCGTACAAATTCGATATGACATCCACACCAGAATATATCTTTTTCTCTATGAAATCCTCATATAGGAAGGTGAAGATAACGAACAGTGATCCATCTTGTAACTCCTATAAGCAATACAAAATAGAGAGGTGGGCAAACACGGACCCCTGGATATACCAGAAGTGGGATCAGATGCCTATGGGCTATAAGGAGTAAGCACCCCCTGTTGACCGGTTACACCCGCTGTGAGCTCTATATCTTAATAAGGCAAACGGAGTTACCCTTATTCAATATCGTTGTGCCAAAAACGGCCTAACAATCTATATGAAACAAGTCAGGCAGATTTGACCCAATGATAGGTTGTATTGGCAAAGTAGATTGTTATAACGACCATATAATTCGCGAAATGCTGACTTTAAACGAAACAGTTGAAACCCCTTCACCATCAACTTGTTTGTCAGTAGCTTGCCTCCATTTAAAAACTAATCATATACAGAATTTTTTCGCGATTTGTCCACATTTTGACTATACAGGACCTGTTCCGATGCCGAACATTCTTGACGTAGTGTCGCATCCTGTGAATGCATGTAGAAAGGGAAAGGATTGACAAACTTCGTTTCCTAAAAAGACGTCTGGTTTTAACGATATTCTTCACTTATATTAGGGGCAAGATCAAAAATTCAATGTCTCACAAAAAACTAAGTTCACATAGTTTTCACCAAGAACCCCCCCCCCCCCCCCCAACCCCAACCCCCCCACCCCCCCCCCCCCCTTTAAAACTTAATATGACAAATGTTGAAACTAATCGAATAACAAGAAACAAGAAAAGAAACGTACGATTATACATAACACTCTGTATACCTCTGTATACCTTTTCTACTGTTTATTCACAAATGAAAGTGTACATTAAATCTATTAAATGTTCATTAATATGTTTTAAATATTATGTGGTATTCAACAGTCGCTTGTCTTTTTCATTTTTCCACTAAAGTGTAATCGATGTCGGATGACAGAAACTTGCGGGAGTTTTTATTCCCCTCCCCCTAACTAATTGAATTTAATTTTCATCCGACATTGATTTCGTCCCTTAGGGCAGTTATGTTTATTTCAGAGTTCGTTGCTATTTCTGTGCTTTATATATAGACATTTCAAACACAATGTGCATTTTGTATGATCCTCTAAAATTTACGATAAATAACTGTATCCCATTTCCATTCTCAATGATCGTGTGCCAGCGTGGCGAGAATTCCATCGTCATCGAAAACAAGTTTTGTCTTGAACAGATGGCCGGGCGGTCTAGCGCGCTGTTCGCATGCTGCTAGGAGATATGGTTCCGCAGGTCGTGAGCCCAAGACTAATTAGAAAGAGTAACTACTCGATTTTACATCAAATCATGATACTATGCGCAAGTGCTTACTTACATTGATTTTTATTATTTATATTATCAATGTTTTATTATCATTATTATTACCCATGAATGACTCTTTGAAAAAGAAAGGCAAAAATACTTTACTTACTTAGTTTTATAAAAGTTTTTAATACAAAACGCTTGCTCAAATGATGAAGATACAAAATAACTGAAACTTTTAACCCGAATGGCTTTCCATACTTTCTTTTTTAACAACCGTAATTCCCCCTTGTAAATTGACACTAATTCTTTAAGATTTCATTGATAATTGATTATTTATAACTTCTAAAGTAAATATTGTGTTTTATAATTAAAATTAATTCAGTAGAGGGTCAAACAAAATATTTTGAAGCTTTATTCGCGAAAGTTCCCCGGGAATGGAAGTCGGCAAAGAATATGAGATGCTGAGCAATATTGTATGTATATAGAAGGTCTTAAAATCACCTTTTTAATACAACTGTTATTAGCTGTTTAATCGCGTTTTTTATTACATGCACTTTAGATCGTCATGTATAACTTTATTCCGATGACTGTCACAGTTAAGTTACTCCCCTTTACGTGTACGGCGTGCCGTAAACACCACAAAATATTGATGGTTTACTAAAACATTTAAGTCTAAATTTTAAATATTTCCCATTGTCCGATTTTGTCCGATTTTTTGTATGTTGTTAATCACGCTTTTGTTTATTAAATTCCGTTAAGTTTGTTTCTGTTGCAATTACTCTGAGGTGATTTGCTAGATTGACTAGACTATGAGTGATTTGATAAAACTTTGAGAACAGGTTGTCTTTCTTTGTACAATAAACATGGCAGTTGATATGTATGGATCCACAGTTAAGCTGTCTTTCTTCTTTTGAGCTATTTTGCTCTCTTTTAAATGTGATGTGGCTTTGAAATGAAAGCTAATTGATTAATACATGTCTTAACATCCCAGGTTAAGGTACAATTAGTACCAGATAAACCAGGAAAGTTTCAACAAGGCAACTTTATATCTTTCATAGCCCCAGTGGTCCGAAATTGACTTTGATTGAAACCGAAGACATTGTGTACTGTAAGTGAATTGACATAATGTATCCCAAATAAGGAAGTTCTCTCCTTGTTACAAGTTCTTATTTATGAAAAGCGATGTGATCTGAGTAAAATGATAGGTAGAGGAGAACAAAAGCAAATGAAGTTGTTTAATCTCTTATGGAATTATATAGTTCTAGCATGGAACATGAATCTGAAAATCCACCAACTATATGCCATGGAAATATCATTGATCCAAAGAAATAAATTTTCAAAACTGAAATGAATTTTTTAATATAATTTACATTTAATGCTTTTACTTTCATTTCTTTTGAAATATTCCCAGCTGTTAAAATAGTCGTATATTTATCAAGATTCATACACACCTTGTACGCTTTCATGAGGAAATGGCTGTCAATTCAATTGGTAAAGAATGCATCAAAGGTAAGAAAAAAGACACACCTGGAAATGTAAACATTTAGTAATGACGCTGCTCTTGTTGCAACTTTCCTGCTGTGTGTTGAAAATGTAAAGGGGATGGAACATGCAACGGATCTGACCATGTCATTCAGGTGCTCTACCGACTGAGCTGTCTCGTCACCAAGAATCAAACCCAGTCTCCAGTGTTCTGTGCTATAGACAATTGGTCTACCATAATTTCAAAATTTTATACAGGGATGCAAATAAGTACTTGCCCATTCACCAATGACTAAAAATTGTATATTCCAAGTTTTAGTTTAAAGTCTTATTCAGTTGAAGTAAGACACTGCTGTCAATGAATCTGACTATTTACAGCTTTAGGACTAGGTTATTATGCTTGCACTTATACATGACCTTCACCTTCTGTACCCAACATGTGCACATTTCTCATTTTACATTGGATTGGGAGATTATTTGAGCCAAGAAATTTTCATTTCATTTTTTCAACTTTGTGTCTGATAATAATGTTAGAAGCTATGTTACAAAGTTTAGTTGATGTTTACAAGGGAGGAAATGTTAGAGTTCCACAATACAGGGCAGACAGCATTGATGTATTTGTAAAGCATTATCATTGTCAGACTAACCTATAAAAATTAACAACCTGTAAAAGTTTATCCGAATCACAAGAATACAGTGGAGCCTCCTTAATCCGGACACTTTGGTTCCAAGCAAAATCGTCCGGATAAATGAAGCGTCCGGATAATTGAATCGAATATTTTCTATCTTTACATAAGTAACCAATATATGTCTACTTTATTGATGCATAGTGAATTAAACACATTATATCATTGGATTTAACCATTTGCATTAGTAAATAAATTATGATAATGTTAACATTTACATGTATTTCAAAGCACTAAAATTTAATGTACGTGTTCAGTGTATTTGCCCGTGCTTACATTGTGCATATGAGCCCTACAAATAAATATACAAAACTGTGTACCATATGCACTAAAACAAATAATGAAACACTTTATGTAACTATAAGTAAATAAATCATTACATTAGTAACTAACACAATCATTCACACTTCAAACATTTCATCACACTTTTACTTCTTAAAGAGGCCGGTAATTTCCATATGTCATGATTCACGGGTTCCGCGGTCTGTTAAAACAATCTTCATCGTCCAAAGTTGATATAAGAATTTCGTGATTATCATGTCAGTTAACAACATTCTTTAACCAAAATTCAATCTGCCAGGGTTTATATTTCTTACTCTATAATTATCCAAGCCAATATCGGGAGAACAAAATCAGTTAAGCTCGTAATATCAAGGCCTACTACTGCTTTGATCTAGCCACGCCCACCTATTATTTTCATGATGCGATAATAACGGAACGAAACTCGGGTGAAACTAACATTACCGGTACATACAAAATTTAATTGTCATTTTCCTTAAAATGGTAATTTTCTCACTTCTACCCAGAGTTAAAAAATTCGAAAGCAATAAAGCTCTACAACATCGTACAAGAATCAATCGTACACAGGTACATTCTACATGTGTGACATTCTAAACCTTAAAAACTTACTACGTATACATGTGCATGAACATACATGTATATTTCACGCCAATCAACAGTATAAAATCCAGAATCTAGAAGTATAATCTACACATTTTAGATTTGCATAAGCCGATAATCAATTTACGAATCAATACAACTGATATGTGTAGCAGTTAAAAAAATTATCATTACGGTATGTTTAATTTATTAATACTATTAGGCTATTGATCAAGACTATAAAATAATATGCTACAGATTTATTTACAAAATTCAACACTACACACAATAAAAATCTTATGTGCGAAAATTGGGAATACAATGTCTTATAATCACACACCACCTAATTGGAGGGAAGTGTGGACAGGGTACAGGTAATCGCTTCAATTAGACAGTTTGGCTTGTTTTCTTTATAATTTACGCCTTGCTCAAATTGTTCGACACAGACCCTTCCTGAACAAAATTACCGTCCGGATTAACAGTACAAATTTCAACACAGTATAACGTTTTGTAGTAATAAGTGACCGTCCAGATCCGGAACGCGAATTCCAGATTAATGATGCAAAATAATGTATAAAAATTCCGTTCCCTAGAAAAATCGTCCGGAAGGTGAAACGTCCGGATTAATGGCGTCCGGATTACCGAGGCTCCACTGTACGTGAATTAATAAATCCACACCAATATTTAAGCAACATCCTGAAAACCTTGAATTTGAAAAGTATTTAATTGCAAAACTTTTGAGTGACTATTGATTTGAAATGGTAGTAAAGACAGTGTGTTCATGAATGAAGTGACAGATTTCTATCACCTGCCTGCAGTAGTAGACAGACACAGTTCTATCTGGAGCCAGTCTGAATGAAGTGATCGATTACAATTTTGAAGAATCTGGCAGATTATCCCATTCATTACACAAAGAAGCGCTCTATTGTATTAAAATCTCTGTCACATTGATAATGCTGTTGGATTTGGATTGCGCATATGAGTTTTTCAATGAGAGACTGGGGCCCTTTGGGGACTTCCTGATACAACCACAAGTTTGTGATGGCAGCAGACGTGGGCACTGATGTCACAGAACTACCTTAAAGAGCAGGAGATGCTGATATAAATCAATAAGCTCTCCTTGCTATTGTTTGGTCACAGTTGCTTTATAAAGACAACTCCTTCTCTATAAGGAATCTCTGTTATATATAATAACAAGAAAGAACTGCTCAACATAACCAGGATAGTATAACTTTTTCTTCATAAAAAAAGGTGATTTCTGTTACTTAATATTTAACACCATTGCACACATGTAACTCAAACATAACATGTAGGATTGAAATTGGATTTGTCATGATGCAACAGATTGCATGCTATAAGAATATTTCCTGTTCTCTTCATTGTGTCTGTTTTAGAATATATGGCAGTCATGGAATGACATTTTCCAAATGTTCTGAAAAATATGGCACAGTAAATGTCAATAGATGGACAATCTGTATCCTGTAGTAAATTTTCAATTTAGGCAAAAGGACTTGGTCATATTATTGTATAAATTTGGCATTAATTCGAAGTGACTGGCATAAAAAAATCTGAATAAAGCCTAAAGTTGCGTGAACATTATATTGCTTTCTGCGGCGATGGTGAACTGTAGATGACGTGTTTATTCTCTCAGTGCTAATTGTCTTGCACGAGTCTTTTTCTTGGTTTCTGAATTAGGAAAAAGCACATTGGATATACATTCGCTTGTTGGACTCTGGATTGTTATTTAAACTGTAAGGATTTATAAGAAAAAGTCCTCGAGCATTGATGATTCGGATATTGAAGGTTTTTTGCGCTTAGGGAAGATGCGTTATTTTCACTGTATAGAATTTCAGGGTGTGAAGTCTACATGTTGCATAATGTGTCAATTGAATATAAATAGTATTTTTGGTGGTCAATGCAAAGCATGGTTATTGATTTTGGAGAGGAATCTTATCCTGAGTTTTAGGTGTATTTTGAAAGTGTTTAATCATGTATAAAGTAATATTCCATCAATTTCACAGCGTAGGGAAGGATATGCATAACATTATATGATTTTGATCTCCTATTAATGTGAAGTGAAGTTGATATGTAAGATTGACTTCCAACTTCTAATTATCCATCTGAATAGTGACTAAATGGATTGAGCAATATATTAACTTAATTGCAGTCATACATTATAGGTCATATAGTTTGTCTGAAGGAGCTATTTTGAGGGATGACTTTGAATTGCCTGATTACATGACCAGATGTGGAAACTTTCAAATTAAGCTTAATAATATTGGATCCAATCAGAAATGAAATGCAAATTCTTATATACTTGAGGTCAGGTAAATTTTGAAGAAGTTGTGTTTGAACCACAAATACAAAGCTATTTATTTATTTCTTATGTAAACAATCCCTATCAATTTTTTTTTACAACATTTGTGGAATTCACAATCCATTCAAATTTGGGCATTTCTAAAAATACAAAGAAATAACTTAATACAGGCATAATTTTTTTTTTTTTTTAGAAATTCTAAAATTCCAAAACGACTCCATTGACACCCCGACACACCCCCCCCCCCCCCCCCCCCCCTTAAAAAACCGCCTATATGTAATATTTAGAGGCACTAAAGATTTTCCTCATGTTATATCCTTCAATGAGAGAATTGGGTGTGAAAATATCTTAGATTGTATGGAAGATGTGAATATTTAAAGATGTTACATCAGTGCTTGTCGTAAGGCAGGTTTATTTTGCATTAGCATTTATTTACATAAAAGCAAAGAAGCTGGAGGCATTTGGTCCTGTTCTTTTTCATATGAAGTAGTTGTCAATAATTTACCTCCACCCCTAGGAGAATAACCAGTCACAGATGTTCATACTTCCTCACTTTAGTTTTATTTTTCTGATTTTAGCTTTATTTTTGAATTATTATAGGTGGAAATTTTTAATAAGATATTAACCACTTTGATAATCTCATGAAAAGATTGAAATAAAAGATTTTGGTCAATTATTATGTAGCCTATGTGCATGAATGGAGACAGGAAATAATGTGTATCATTTATATTGTTATGCCCGCTTTGAAAAAGAGTGGGCATATTTGTTTTGCACCTGTTGGTTGGTCCAAAGACCTAGTCTTGTATGTTCAATATCTTAACCCTTGCTTGAATGACATCAAACTTGGTACACAAGTATATCTTAAAGAGTAGATGACCCCTATTGATTTTTTGGTCAAAGGTCATTGGTCAATTCACTTTGGGCAATGGAAGGTATGGGGATATGCAGAGGTACTGAGAAAGATTTCTAAAAATTATGTTTAAAGCTTTCAACATTCTGACATGCGTTAATGATATATCAATTAAGGGAGTAAGCAATAGAAATAAAGAATAGAAAATTTTCATTGTAAAAGATTTTTTTTTTTACTGAAGGCATCTATTTTGTTGTTGAGTCACATGACATGTAAACATAAACAGGGCTCGTGCCTTGTTTTGAAAATAAAAATGTTTAGATGATTGAGTCAGTTTTTGAAATTAATGTTTGTTGCTTTGTTTTTCACAAATCAGATACAATAGTATCATAGTATTAGTTAAAGATCTAAATATTTTTTGTACCAAAATCATTTCCATGCCCCTTTTAACTCAATTTACAGATATATTATGGTGAAGAAATGACAGCTAACCTTAAATTTGTACCTTAACCTTCTGTATGACCTTTGACCTCATATCCATATTTTGCAGGCAGCACATTTTTTTTTTTTAGCAAGTTTGCTGGGGCTTTCATGTTCTTTATGGGCATATTTGTAGTTGGTTATCAGAATTATCTCCCTGTAAGCATGTTATTTCCATCCAATCTGAATCATAGTAGATAAAATCATTTATTTAATATTAGTGATTGTATGTAATCACTACCTTCAAATGTTGGGTAAGGACACAAATAAATGATAACAAAAATCCTTTATCTTTTAAGCAATTTAAGTTTTCTGGAACTCACAATTTGCATTAAAAGCACAGAAAATATATGTAACTGGTGATCTGTATTGAAGCTAATAGTGGACTTTGATAAATGTTAGAAGATGCATCTTAACACCAGCATTGTTGGAAAAAATGTTGGGGATTCTTTGATATTAGATCTTGTGATGGCAATGTAAAAATACAGAGAAATCATGTGCAGACAAAGTTGCTTTAAAAATCAAAGGACTTTTATAAAATAATTCATGGCTATAGGTTTGTAGCTCTGTGGTTCATTGGCAGGAATTATAACTCTTTGGTTCATTAATTGGCAGGATTTGTAGCTCTCTAGTTCATTGGCAGGATTTATAGCTCTCTAGTTTTATATTTTTACCAGAAAGGTACTTGTCTGTCCTTGTCTTATTTATATAAAAGTGTGCTCCTGAAGTTATATCTTTGGTAAATTTATGAGTTTCAAGAAACAAATTTCAAGTTGCATAGTCTCTACAAGTCGGATAAAATTTGTTTCTTTCCGTTTCTTAACCAAAGATCTATGAAGAGTTTTATTTTATTAATTCCCTATCGCTCTGTCTGTCCGTCCATCCTCTGTCTGTCAGTCTGCCCCATTGGTTATCCAGACTTTCCCCCGTTATGCTGTTATGTTTGCAAGGAATCATTTGAAACTTGCAGTGTAGTTTCAGAGTGGGTAACTACATATATTAAGTTGGAATTTAGACAGGTGTTAAAGAAATTCATATTTTAAGTTTTCCTATTCATCGGGATTGTGTTCCAATGAAGACGGCTGTAAAAGTAGGACACCTGAAAAGAGGCAGTTAATGAAACTCAGTTGCTGATTGTGTAAAAAATCATTTCATTTTAATTTTAAATTTCAAGCTCATTAATTACAAAGGATCATATCACTGAAAATCTATATCAAATCTATTAATCACTAAGGATGAATCAATATATCGATATATCGAAATGTACCGCTATATGCCTGTCCAGCGATATACGATACGGTGTTTCGACGATATGATATAATGTCAGGTTTTAAAAATAGCCCTTTTAATAGTCGGGATCGAAGTTCATTATTTTAAAAAATGGCTTCTAACAGGAACACGATTCCTCAGACTTTAATACCCGCTTTTACATTGTGACATCAGAGATTCCTCAGACTTTAATCCTCGCTTTTACATTGTGACATTGGAGATTCCTCAGACTTTAATACCCGCTTTTACATTGTGACATCAGTGATTCCTCAGACTTTAATATCCGGTTTTACATTGTGACATTGGAGTTTCCTCAGACCCGCTTTTACATTGTGACATTGGAGTTTCCTCAGACTTTAATTGTCATTGTTTTGTTATAAAATAAAAGATATTAAACCACTTCATTTTTTAAAATTTTGATATTTCACTTCAGAAAATGTTTAACTACATTGTATATCCAATATATCGGATATCGCATCAGAAAATATTGTATCGGAAAATCTTGAGCCATACACACCCGTATTAATCATGCGAGCTTTTTCTGTAGTCAGTGTGCAAAGTATCATCAGTCAACAGTACTTGCATTCCTGCAATCCGACTGAAACTACGGGTGATAGTAAGTGCTACATTGAAACTATATAGGCAATATATATTTATCTACTGTAATTTAGTACATGGTACTTCAAGATAACACAAAATCATATATTGAGGTTTAAGTTCATGATGCCAAAATGCATCCAAAGTTAGTAAAGGGTACATGATCAACTTCACAAAATTACGATGCAATTTGATATTGTATTTCTATTAAAGCTTATTTTAGATGGGTAAAAAAATTGAGGAAATAAGAAAAGTATTCCGAAAAAAAGGTATATTAATATGACTTGGGAGTTCAAGAAGTACCAAGTCAAATTAATATACCTTTTTTTCAAGAAGTACCAAACACAAAATGAGTCCCTTGATCCCACTGTGGGTTCTAATTGTCCTATAAGGTCACAATTCTTAATCCTGACAGTAGTGTACAAGTTCATCAGACACCCCCACCCCCCACCCACCCCTATGTACCACAGCTCAATAACTCATAACTTAGGTAATTGTCCTCTGGTACGGAAAATTGATCAAAGACTGGTGTGAATGTATAATCACCTTTTCATGTTTTATTGATTTTAATTGCCAAATTACATCAGCTTTTAATGGAATCTGGACAAATTGTTATGCAGTTTATGGCCTTTAAGCAGTGTACAGCATCTAGATTCATTTTGAAATTTTGATCAAGGATTCTTAAGGAGCTTAAGATTTATTGTCTTAACCATTTGAAAAATTTCTTGAAAAGAAAACGCAGTATAATTGTGATTTAATACCTGGCTGAGAAATTATTATTTTTACGTGAAAGTAAACAGGAGTTGGGTGATATGAAAGGACTTGATGTGTCTGTTGTGAAAGATATATATACTGTTACTACTAAAGGTAGTGCATTTTATGTTCTTTGATTTGATAGATCATTTTGTCATGTGCTGACCCAAGCCCATTATTTTTATGCTTGATAACATCTTGTATTCACATCAATTGGGAGATTATGAAAATTAGACATAAACAGGCAAGCACCAAGTGTTGGTCTATGTATCTCTTCTCTAGTTGTCGCAGTCAGCTCACTGGTGACAGCCTAGCAAATTATTGATTGTTAACCTGGAACTTGCTGTAGTTGAAATACAGGGAAAACGGGCAAAAATTGCCAGATATACCTGTCTCTTCACTTAAATGTGGTGTCTGAATGAAAGCTCAGATATTCTGTTTTCTCTGGGCTTTTGGCTTAATTATCAGGCCTTCATTTACATAAGAGGGAATCCGTGTTGAGAGAGAAGGCCCGTGTTAGATAGCAAGGATAGATTCGTCAGTTACTAGGCTGTCCGTACAGTCATTTGTCTGTCAGCCAAACACGATTTCATACCATATGGTCACATTTGGGAGGACATTTTCTGGACCTGTGACTCTATCTGTGGATCAGAACTTTATCAATATGTTGTAATCACACAATTGAGTTGACTAGACACTGTTTAATTGTGAAAATTGGACTTTGCTTGATCTGGAATTGATATTTCCTATTTTAGCCATCTGTAGATATTTCGGGGTCTATAAAAAGAACTGTCAGGCTTTTATGCCATTGTGGTTAACTGTGTTTTCATTCAAGAAATTTCTTCAAAGGGAATTTTATATGGAAATTTGATGGGCATGGAAGAAATTCTGTGAATTGTGTAAATTTGTGCTTGGTTTAACTAAAAAGAAACTAACGAAGCATTGATTTCATTTGTATTAGTGCATTTGACTGCCAAGCATAAAACTCGGAATTTCCCTTATGGAAACATCTATTGGTGATATTACATAATCAGTGAAGATACACTGTCTACATTCCATAAAACCAACTGCACTACTGTCATGTTGAATTGTTTTATGAGAAAAGGAACTTGGACTTTAAAGGTGAAAAAGGCGGGTAGGGGTTAGAATTATGGAATCAACTGTGTGACTCCGTTGTGTTGGTGTTTGCTGTCATCGGTGGACATAGATACAAAAAATTAAATGCTTCCAGGGGATGTATATTACTATTCTTCCAATTCTTTAGTCTTGTGTGTTCAGCAGAACCTCGAGAAGGAGGACGTTCCTGAGCCCCAGGTAAGAGGCTGTCGGTATCGTGGAATGTGTCTTGTGAGATCAAAAACCAACAAACCATCAATTTAAGTCTTCATTTAGCATTATCTTGCAGATAAAAAGATTTTTTTAAATATCAAGTCTTACAATTGAAATGACAGCTTAGACCATATGGGTATTATAATGATATTGTAAGTTTTTCGTGCCTGTTTTGCTCACTTGTACACATCTTTGGTTTTCTGTCCACTCCGCTCCCCACAAGCAGAAACACTGTATCCTCACTGTTGGAGAGAAGATGATTTGTACAGAAGTTCTAAAGACACTTAGAGATACCTGCATGAAAGTTCATGCATCATGTGTCAAAGCCAAAATGTGATGACATGCCTTTGTATGTTTCAATTTAATGTAGGCAGATTGATCAGTGCAAAGTTTGCAAGTCCAAGCAGAAGTTTGACAGTCTAAGTGAAAAGTAAATAGTATAAAAATGGTAACAACTTGCTGATAAACTTTGATTAAATGATAAACTTTTATTAAGGATAGACATGTTGTGATCTCTGTGATGTCCTTATTTCAAACACCGACTTGATCCCTTTTCCTGAAATGTCATAAATTTTAGAAAGGTTATTGAATATAGTTGATGCAGTCTGGGTTTACTGAATTATATCAGCAGTGATCAGCAATATACTTGGATTTTCCAACAATACTGCTGATTTTTTTCTGGAATGAAGTACCTTTCAAATAATGGTAGCTGTGAATTAGGTGGTTAATTTTCCATTAGATATGCTCTCATGAATACACACATTAAAAGGAAATAGTGTTTATATGTTTAAACAATATTTATTCAATAAATTGATGGGATTGAGCAGCAGGCTTAGCCTAAATGAACCCTCTCCCTGAAGGGAGTTTTGATTGACTTCCATAACAGCTGATCAAAAATTCATATCTTTGTTCCGCTTATCAGTATTTTCATATCAGAGCAATTGAAAGAGATTATTGAAAGAATATTGTATTGCACCTTTTTCACCAAAAGTTCAAGAATACTTAATATGATGTAATTATGTTAGATCTCGGGTATTATAGATGGTAAGAAACTTGATCAGCATGTAGACTAGATACTATATCAGTTATCAGGGTCATTTAGGGGTTTCATCATAGCAGTCATGTTTTGTATGATTTACAAGAAATAAAAATTGTGTAATGCGATGCTCCAAGTATTCTGCATAGCTCTTTGAAATATTTACATGATTAAACAATTAGTCAGTGTAAACACAGAGATAATTACTTCCTAAGGTTGTATTTCCGGGTTTGTCCCTAGCCTGACCTTTCCTGTATTTCTTGAGAATTATTTCACCAGTATTTTGTGTGAACAAAGGTGATTGATTTCATGAAGAAGAAAAAATTGAAAGGGAACATGTTAGATTCATTTATCGTTCTTGGTAAATTATAAATCCTGGTCTTTCTTGATTAAAACCTTCATTCAATCAATATATAGCAAGTATTGTGACTTTGAAGTGTAAAAGTTATGGCATGCAACAGAAAATTGAGTACACCGAAGTAGGTATATTTGTCACAGATTGTGCAATACATTTTCTCCTACATGCGAAATTTTTGAAATGCTGGAAGAAAAATATATAATATAAATGATATGCAAGACAGATGCTGACATCAAAAAGCAAAGAAAATTTATATGTGTATACTGAATCCCCCAGAATATGCATATAATTATATGTAATTACAATGTGCACCTTCCCCATTTACCTTGTAATTTGTGTGAATAACAATTGCATTGAAATTTCTCTGTAAATACGGAAGATGCCCATGGCCTGAAAAAAAAGAACCAAAACAACCCGCACCTTTTGTTCATGTCATCCAAGCAAAATTGGTATGGATTCTTCAAGAATGTATTGTTAGAGAATATCAGGAGTTGAAAACTGTATGAACAACTGTTAAAAGGGAGAGAACAGTAAGAAATAATGATATTGATTGTATTTTTCTCTGCAAAAATATATGGCAAACTTTTATTGAAAATGTAATTAAAGGATAAGCGAGATCTATAATTCTTTTGTGGAGAAGAAAAGAAACATCTTCTCCATCGTTTTTGTATTTGCCGCTGCCAGTTGTCAAATGATTTATAAATTGGGTTTTATAATGATTGGATATTATCAAAGTAAACAGCTGATGTGCAGAGTTCGTTTCTTGCGATATTGCATCATTATCAAGGAAGGCCTGTCCTAGTTTTGTATGCTCTTCTAGATGTATTGTAATGGTGAAAAATATTAGCTATTTAATTTGAACCCATTTCATTATAGAAACCTACACGTAATTTTAGCCTATTAAAGGTTTGTTTTTGTGGGGGTGTTTCTGAAGCAGATAAATATTGATTAGTCTAAAAGCATTTGTTGAATAAAAGGGGTAGAGGAAAGAGATGTTATTTATGGAAATCGTGGAAACTTGGTAGCTTTAGATAGAGCTGTTAATTGCTTCTTGTTATCTTTCAGTTGAACATCGCCATCTTCCACATTGTCAGTTAGCAATAGTAAATCAGTTGAACATTTGAATGGAAGTCTCCAAAAGAGGAAATACGGAAATCAGATTCAGTTTTCAGATTTAATCTAATACGCTTCTTAGTTGAATTGACTGGTTAACCCATTTTACATTTCAGTGGATGTAAAGAGAAAATTGATACACTGCATTTTCTGATTTGTTTGTAAACAAAGGCTGTGCATGACTAAAACAATCATGATCAGTAGATGTTTGTCCAACGTTGATGAAATCCAATGTGTACTATCCCACCCTACTGAGATAATAATTTTCATTATCTCACACGAAGTGATGGTAATGGAATAGGATATGTAACTGCCATCCATGATGGTTATGATGACGTCAGTGTGCAGGCCTGGGTTAGAATGTATCATGTAATATTTACCATCCTCGCCATATAAGAAAGATTTGAATGTGGAAGAAAGTTGTTTGTGTGGGATGTGTATGGGGATTAAACTAGATTGATTATTCTGTAAGCCTAATGATACAGCAAGTGTCATCCTGTAATTGTACCAATATTGACTTCTGCCATTGAAGAAATACCCAGGAATAAAAAGAATGTGTTTTAAAAAGACAATGAATCATACAATGATGGTTGATTTGGAAGGAAAAGAATATTGGAATTATGATGTACATTGTAGTATTCTCTGGTTGTGTTGTATAATTGAATATTTATTTACCGGTAAACAGATTTTTGGAAAAGACGGGGCATTAACTCTCATTGGGGGACATGGAATCTTTGAAGGGGCATTAACTCTCATTGGGGGACATGGAATCTGTACAATATTAATGGATTCTGCAATTAAATAGAATTCGCTACTAGCCAAGGAGCTAGTGGCATTAACAAAGATTACAAGCCCATAGACCACTGACAGTACTATAGCAAAAAAGCCCAAACATTGTGTTGAAATGAAATATACTAAGAATAATGAGTTTCATATGGTTTATTATTAATCAAATTGTGTGGTAGCTTCTGGTCAAATGGTGAAAGATTCAGCTTGATTACAATTGCCGCGCTTTTCACACTTTCTACATGGAATGTAAACAACCTTCAAGTTCAAGGAATTCATAAATACCCCTGGACTTTTGGATTTCACAATATCTGGATACTTTTTACAGTACTTGCAATGCACAAAACTTTTCTTTTTATCAAAGTAAAACAACAGTCTTGTGCTATTGTCCAATTGTCAGATGAAAAGGAAAAGTAAAGATAACAAATAGTGATCAGTCTCATAAACCTATAAAAAAAAAATACAAAATTGAAAGGAAGGCAAACACAGACCCCTCAAAACACCATTGCTTCTCCATTTTGTCACTGAACCGATTGTTGCTATCTATACATAATGCATATAATGTTGAAACAGATTGAAGATCATAATTTGGCAACAAAGTTATGTTGTACAACGAATGTGTTTACTTTCGTTTTATATTTACTAGCCAGATGGGCTAATGCAGCATTGATTTTCGTTTGCCAGACCTCTACAGTTGGTAAACCCCGGGTGTCAAGACCTTGTAGCCAATTCACTCAGTGTCTGTTTTATGCTAATGTTTAAAATCAAAATTAGACCATTGGACAAAAAACCCAATTGGACAGAATTGTTAAAATCTAAATGTCTACATTGATGAAGAATTAAATTTATGCAGGAGCTAATGTCGGGAGCATATTAATTAGTACCTATTACCTATTGATGATATGCCTTGTAGTAAACATTATAATTGACGTAAAAAGTCATTGAGACAAAAATCATGCGATTTCTGAATAAGATAAAGTGTTTGACCTGTGGAAGGTCTCATAACTTCATCTGGGGTCAAAGTTCAATTACACAGTGTAATTTCAAGCATTTCCACATTGCAGTATATCAGAGATAATACATAACATGTTAACAGATTTTGTTTCCCTTTTGAACAGGTCTCCCCCAAAACAGCAGGATTGAATCCCAATGCGTCTGTGTTTTTGAGCTCTAAACAATGTAGTCCGACAGACCCGACACATTGGGATGGTGGTATAACAGCTAATGGTAGGTACCAACAAACTGATTTATAATATTCTCCATAAATGGAGCTTCAGTGTCCTCTATGGCCTTTAAAATATTACATGTGATAAATTCACCAGACACTGCTTGTATTTTAATGACCATTGTAGTTCATTCGAGAAAATACAAAATCATTAATTGGTATTGGGTTTGTCAGGTGTCTCTTGTGGACATAAATCAATGTCGGGGAAGAGCAGGAACTGTTAGCAAATACAGATGAGTTTTGGAGAGAAAATCCTGAAGATTTATGTGTTAATTGTACTTGCAAGCTTCAGGAGAGTTGAATTTGATATGATGAAATTACTATTCTTCTATGACAATTGCATCAGCATTCTCCTTGTCGATCAGACTGGATCTGAGGTGTATGAAAAAGATCAATGGAATCATTAATGCCCATTTATACAGAAAATGTAAGATGAAAAAAAAATTCTTTCTTAAAGTATATAATGCATTATGATCTGTAATTATATATATGTTGGGGCTATTTTGATAAGAACATTTTTTTCAGGCTATGCGTGTGTCAATGGAGATGACAACCCCCAAGAGCAGGGAGGGATCTACCAGCAGCCAGACTCGCCTCTCCATAGTAGTGCCATTGGAGAAGAAGGGGATTCCCCTGTGGGGTTCCCTAACTCTGACAACAGCATGGTATCAAGTAAGTTGAACTCGATGACAGAAGCGTTAGGGGACTAGATAGCATCTAGACCCATTTTCTTGATGAATTATGCAAGTTTATCTAGTTCTTATAATGTACTGTTTGACTGGGTGCATCTGGCGTATTGAGATGAGCTGACAGGAATGGTAGTCTTCAAAAAGTGCATATCGAGACAAAGTTTCTTGTGTATGACAATCCCCTGTATGGGAAAATAATATCGTTTACTTTATGATTACATAATATGCTATGTTATTAAGCTCAGAACAGTAGGTGCTTTCTGATTTTTATTTGACATGATAAATGTATCGCATGTTGAAAACCGTGTAGAGATACTATAATGCAGGGAAAATATTACAGAGTGATAGGACTAAGGTTTTAGTGACCGTAACTATAGCAGTTCTCTTGGTCAAGGAGACTTGAGTAAAGAAAGATTTGTAGTGAAATATCCGGATATCAAATTGATTTAATTGGAAGTAATTGATTTAAAATCTGTGTTGTTTTGCAGCTGTTGAAGATGAGGGAATTATTACTGATGGCAGCATGGATGAAGACAGCATCAGACAGTTGCTTAAAACACAGCTGGAAACGTGCTTCTCCAGGTAGGCTGTCATTATGTGTTGTGAATTCTCTTGCTGGGGGTGGTTTGTGGCCTGTTGACAGTTTGTTGTTTGTGTAAACATTTGCTGCTCAGCCATTCCTCTAGCAGTATCCAGCCCTACAGCCTGTTGTGGAAAAAGCCTGTTCTTGTTTGACCACTTGTTTTTCATCTGTTCATTTGTCAACATACAATGTGTTCATTAATAGAAGAATTTGTAGATTAACATGCTATACATTTTTGATGATGGATACTCACCTGTCATGTACTGAGTCACTGTCAACATTGGAATGAAATCCCAAACTTTTCAATTCCCACAAGCACGATGATCCCATTGCAGCAGAGTTTGAAGGGATGATAATAACAATGTGCATGTGTGTGATGAGAGTGCTGCTGATATGAAATGTATCCGGAATGATGTCCTCTTTGTAAATACATTGGTCTGTGAGGGGATGCTCCACTGAAGAGAAGTCTTCATTTCTCCTTTTCAGACCCTAAAGTTTAAATCTATTTTAAAGAAGACTACATGTTATCCCTAAGTATCAGAGTTTGATGGAAGACAACACTGAAGATGACAAAGAAAACATTAAAATGCTTTATTATTAAAGAACATTTCAGCTACAGTGTGCAAGTTTTCTAGAGAGAATTTGAAAAAGGCACATTTTGCAAGTAGATTAAAATTCAAGCAGGAATTGATAATTGAAATGTAAAATCATGAAGCAGTTGTGGATACTTATCGCACGTTACATTGTTGGGACATCATTTATTAGAAACTTATTATCCCCTTGCAATTCATTGCGAGAGGTGATATATAGTAACAGCCCTGTGAGTGTATAAGACTGAGCTTGTAAATACTCCACAGGCCACATTTTTTGCTCCTTTGAATTCATACTTCACATGTACCTTTGTTATCAAGAGAGGAAAATTCAAATGATTTTGAGGTCAAAGGTCAAGGTTACTGGGGCTTCATAGAAAAGGCTTGTAGACACTACATCCTGCGGTAAATGACTGGTAGAGTGTTTGCTTCATAACCAGGAGGTCGTGAGTTCGAGCCCAGCTTGTGGCATGGCTGTGTCAAACCTAAGATTTAAACCTAGGTAGTGATTGCTCCTTCGCCAGACACTCAGCATTCAGAAGTGAGAATGACAGGTCTTTCAGATATGACTTGAAAATGGATGTCCCGTGTTGCAAAAGGTGTTTGCATGTTAAAGAACACTCACTGCTATGGCCCTTGGCGCTAAGCATAGATTCAAATTTGTGGTACTTCACCTACAGCTGGTGACATGAATGAAAAAATCTTGACCTGATGTAAAACAATCAATATCTACAGGCAACATTATTTGCTCTATTGATTTCATACTTCACATGTAGCTTTGTTACTCTTGATTTTGGGGTCAAAGGTCAAGGTCACTATGGGACTCCATAGAAATAACTTGTAGATGCTCTTTGCTAGAGGCTTGTTTCCTGTCAGTATATGACCGCACATCTTTAGATGTACAAATTGCAAATCGGCTTATTAGAATTATCTACCAATCTTTATTACAATTTTCTTCTGCTTCTGAAGGTTAACACTTTTCACATGTTTTATATAAAAAAAATAAGGAGTGGCTTACTTAGGCTTTAGACCTCTCACGTAATACTGTTCTGTACCAGAATGAAATATTGTATAAATCAAAATATTCAGATAGTTTCAGTATGTATCTTACAATTTAGCTTGTCTGAGCTATAAGCTAAAGTGAGCTTTTCTGGGCCCAGTTGCATGAATGATAGACTAGTTAACTTTAATTGACAGTTAATGTCTAGTTAACACTTTATACATGTAAAAGTTAACTGTTAAAGTTAACTAACCTTCAAGCAACTGGGTCCTGAACACAACCATTTACTTCATTTTGTCTATTTCTCCATTTATTAGCACATGTATGAAGTTAAAGCAGAATATTGCCATCTTTCATATTATTTATTGTCATTTGATAAATCTTGTTAGAGAAAATGGGAGCAGAGGAAATTCTAGTTTAATTATGTGAATAGTCTGAGTCTCAATTCATTTGGTGGAGATATGAGCCAAAAATACCAACATACAAAAATTATTTTGAATCTTGGTTTTTAGTTTCAAATATACAGCGAGTTGTATTTTCTTCTCTCTCTTTTTTTTTTTTTTTTATGTCCATAGGATTTTTTTTCTTAGCAAAGCAAAATAAGATGAACCTTTTGATAATGACTTTAAATTTAAAAGAAATTTAATTAGGAGAATTTGTTTATTTTTTATACAATGAAACGAAACAATTAATGACAAGAGATAGTTTCACTGCAAGACTAATTTACCTAAAAGCTGTTTCACACCTTGCTGCCCAGGTGTCTGCTGTGCTAAAAAATATGTGTGCCCATCAGCACTGAATAAACAATTAAAGGACTAATGACCACATAAAGAAACAGCATATTTGTTTATTTTTCAAAATCACAGTGTTGACTGTAAAAGAGGGGGACAGGGATGTCATTTTCTGATATTTTGGATTCAAAACTTGTCAGTTGGCACATTTTTTTTTCTCAAGTCAGTCTCAAAATGGGAAACTTTGAATGAAAGTGTGTTTCTGTATAATTATCCCTTCCATTTCAAGGATGCAGAGGGTATTCATAGATTATTTTCCTTTTATTCATTCAGAACAATAATGTATGGACCATTTTAGTCTCAATTTCTCTATTGGTGTTGATTCCTTTGGATCTCTGAGTCAAAAAATCATAGGTCAAGGTATACATGTAATGGAGATTATGAAAAGTAAATAGCCTTGAAGTGATCTTCATCAGTTGTCTGTGTGTATCTGGGCAAGTGTCAGTTCAAATGAAAGTGACATCAAGGGTTGCACCTGTTTTTGTTGTCAATGGTCAAACTCAACTTTATCCACAAAATTTATTCTCCGCAATGTTTGTGCTGTTGCTTATTATGCAGTATAAAGTAGCCATCCTCTGTGTGTTTACAGAGATAATTTGTCCAGTGATACATACCTACAGTCACAGATGGATTCCGATCAGTATGTCCCCATCACCACCATAGCTAACCTAGAGCAGATTCAGGAGCTCACCAATGACTTGCAACTCATTGTACAACTTCTTCGAGGTAAGTCAACAAGTCTGGTAATTCTTCTGGAGTGAGTTTACAAGTTGTAATCTATGACTTTTGACTCGTTGCACCACTACGAGTCACCAGGTTATTGGTATGGCAGGTCATGGTGTGTGTGCCAGACTGGACATTGATTCAGATCCTTTATCTTTCAGTTTTAATTTATTTCCTCATATGAAGTTATTTGGAGGTAATGTGTTTGCCTATTTACATTGCCCGATGTACATGTATATATTTGAAAAAGTTGTGGATTTTATTGAAATTTTTGGGAAAGGAGCTAGCATGGTCAAGGAACAATTGACCTGTGTTTGAGGCAGCTGAAATAAGATAGTAGATTTAGATATTTTCTCCATATTGTAAACATTAAATTTTTATTCATATTACCAATTCTGAGAATGTATTTTTTGGTTTTTGTTACACATTGTGTTGGAAAGATACCCTGCTATTACCAAATATGGATATTAATTTATTTAGATCGGATAAATTCGAGTGTCGTATCTGAATATGATAAAGACAATTTATTCAAGAATCCAGAGACAAGGCAAAGAATTCCACTAGAAATCCTTTGGTTGGCTATAAAACTACTGAACACTAATCCTCAGTCAGCATATTCAGTCAGATATTTTGTGAAAGGTTAAATGGGAAAGAAAAACGTGCACTTTTGGAATATTGTGAAAGTAACTTATATTTCCCCCCACATAGCATCAAAGCTAAGCAACTGATGGGTTATGATAGATGAAATTACATTGTAAGAGGATCCCCTTGTAGGCATCTTTGAAAACAGTAATCTTGTGCTGGGATGAAATGATTAATGGGTATTTTGTTAGGTTTGGAGGCAAATAAATTCTCTGAAAAGAAAACAAAAGGGTAAAAGGCATACTTTGCATTGTGAAGTTGTGTGAGATAATGCTCTTGGTAGAAATCTTAGTCGTCTATGTATGTACATTTCATAATCGTATAAATTCAGTGTAGCTGATAGGAAAGAGTTATTTACTGCCTTGTGTGGGGGAGTAGAGATGCTGTGTCATTGAATTGTGATAGTGGCTATTTATGTTAGTTTAGATATCAATGGAGTCCCGTAGGGTGAAGTAATTTACACAGTGTTTCTGCTCTTACATAGTAGTATTGTGTGATCCAATACAAAGATCTATATATAGGGACAATTTTAGAAATTAGAGTTGGTGGCATCCATTGTAATAATATCTTTGTTAATGACAGAAATTTCCCTACATAAAAAACATTTGAGTGCAATTCAAAAACGTTCTAGAATGCTCAATAAGGTAAAAAAATTCTGTTTCTAAGGCAATGTTAGCATTCTGAATATCTGGGGTAACAGACCAAACGTGTACCAGCTAACCTGGGAATATGATATACATAAGATATACCTGTTTGACTCTAATTGTCAGTATTACAACAATGTGTGTCCAGGGTCATACCTTTGGTGTATTTTCTCAAAGCAGGTGACCTTATTCTGACAAGGTGAGAAAAATGGCTGCTCACCATGAGTCTCACGATTGGGTTCCTCTGTAATGTCGTTTTTATAGGACAGACAAGATGAAGACATTTTCAGCTGACCCACAGATGACATTTAAGCTCAACGACAGAAAGACAAGACCCCAATAGAATGTAGTGAAGACCCTGGACATTGTATTGTTTATGGACTGAATAGTCAATAATGAGTTATCAGAAGTAGTTATTGATCCCTACAGCCTTGTTTAGAACTCTTAGTATTGGGCAGTCTAAGCAAAAGTAGACATATCATTAAAACATCGGAAAATCGAGTTCATTAATAATGTATGCATTCACAAACCGGAAAATTTCTTAAAAGTGCAATGCATCTCTGACTCTTGTAGGGACCTTAGCCAGGGAATTGTTTTAATGAGTTCTGAGTGTAATATTTCTCACAGAGATAAACATTAACTGTTGTCTGATTGCCCAGGACAAATAAAATCGTCTTTGGGGCAAAAGTAAATGATAACTTTTGTTGATTAATTAGGAAGTCAATTACAGTGTTTTAACATTTTCGTAATATGTTAAGATATAAAAATAATGAGTATTAAGTTTCTCATTTGATGCAAATAAAGGTTTGGAATTTATTTACTTTTTAATTAAATGAAAATGTTCGTTTTAGTTTATCTGCTTCACATTATGTTCCAAAGTTTTCATCATTCGGAGCCTTTACATCTTCTGAAGAGAGAAGATTGATTCAGTCTGTAAGATGATGATGATGAAGATTGTTACTCTTTCAGAATGTGCAGGTGTTCAGGTTGATGAAAAAGGAGAAAAAGTGCGTCCAAACCATAATCGATGTATTGTCATTCTTCGGGAGATCCCAGACACCACACCAGTTGAGGTAAATGAATTTTGATGCTGAAATATTTTCCAATATGTTAAAAAAATTGAGAGCTAAAAAGGAAATTCGAATTCATTCATAAGATAGTAGCATAGAATTAAAGCAGTTTTTAAATATAAATCTTTGTTATCATTATAATTAATTTAAATTTTTTTTATGAAATGTTATTCTTATATTTTGCAGGAAGTTCAGGCATTATTTGCTGGAGAAAATTGTCCCAAATTTGTGAGTTGTGAGTTTGCCCACAATAACAACTGGTATGTGACTTTTGACTCTGACACAGATGCTCAGCGAGCCTATCAGTATTTGAGGGAAGAGGTCCGAAACTTTCAGGGAAAACCCATCATGGTGAGAGATTGATTCTGTTTAAAATGTTTCTCTGAGCACATCTGTCTTGTTCTGTATTTTATGGAGAGGGCCAAGAAGTGCATCATTACTCTATGGCTGAAGGAGGATTTATATATCACTCTTTGTGGGATTTTTTTTTAGCCTACATTGATTATGCGTTATATTGCTTGGTGAAAACTTTTTTCGGCTATGCTCTTTCTGACTGTTTAAATAGTTTTTGTATTAAGTTCAAATGAGGATTTTGATTTTTCTGAATTCTCTCAAAGCTCCTGAATTAATGCACTAAACTGTTGATAAAATGTGTGAAAAATGATCCTTCCGTATTTATTTGTGTGGAAAATATTCTGTCTGAACACTTTTGGTGTAACCCTTCACATGTGATGTGAAGTTTTATAGATACCGTGGTTTTGTCATTTGATATGACCAATATAACAGGTGTGATATATTCATACTGATGTGACATGCATACAAAGTTGTGTAAAAAAAAAAAAAATGCAAACAATGATTTCTGTTTTTTAATCTTTTGGGTGGAGAGTTGCAGAAATTAATTAAAAATTCACCTACAAAGACCTGTGCGTGAATAAAGCACCCAGATGTAATGTGTCTCGCACTGTGTGACAAGAAACAAAAGCACCCTGATGTAATGTGTCTGGCACTGTGTGACAAGAAACAAATACCTGCCACTTTTGTAGTTGTTGTGATCTTAATTGTATTTATATGGTCAGGGCTAGAGGTCATCCAACTTGTTGGTTTGTGGTTAATGGGGGAATAAATCTATTTATGAACATCAAAGGTATTTATTACCAGAAGATGTATAGAGATTGAATGGGCACTATCTGTTTCCTGCAATCGATTAGAATGTTCCTTTCCAGGCCAGCAGAAAGTGATTCTTTTTCTTATTCTGTAAATTTCATTGGTGTTGAATTGCAGTCGCTAATTTCGTAAAAGGAAGTGTCTCATAAAAAGAAAGATTGTTACCATAAAATGTGTATTTGAAATATGGAAGGAAAAATCAATTGATATTTTTATGAATTAGAAATGAAGGAAACAGAACGACAGTCTAACACTGTTAATCCATCATATATGTTTAATTATATTTCACAATTTTTGAAAGTGTTATTGAAACAAAATGGACCTTAGAGCAAAGAGGAGGGAGGGGTGTATCTGAATTTGTATTAGGAAAAATAGGTATTTTGTAATTTTTAGGGGACATTTATACTTGATCAACCAAAAGCCATAGGCATGTATGTCAGAAATTTTATAAGGCTGCATTGGAGATGTGGGGACCATGTAGTTACGCATTGTCACCTTTCATTGTCCAATCTGTCAACCTAAGTTTTGATGTGATGTGATTTTATGGAGTTTTTAAGTGGTTGAAGGAAGGTACTGATACATTCTGAGGTCACTAAATCAGATGATAAGGTCACAACAGAATTATTCATATGACCTTACAACTGGCCAACCTTGAAATATTTTGTCTGTGTCTGATTCTACTTTTCACATTGTATGTAATCTTTGGAATGAAAGACATTGCATGGTTTCCTATAGGCATATGCATAGTAATGAAGAAATCGAACATTCACAAACCTCATGTCGTCTCCCTGATCAATTAGATGATAAGTGTTTTACAGTACCCAAAGTGAAATCAGAATATTTCTTCTTTTTGTCTGTGTGTACCCATGTAGCTGGACTGTTGTTTTTATTGTGTATAAAACGTGATGATGAGGCAGAATTGCTTGTTATGGTGTAATACTTGAACTGATAAAATGTTTACAGGCTAGGATAAAAGCTAAGCCATTGATTAGAATGACATACTCCAGTAACGGGTACAAAAGCCGGTACCACCAGCAGTTACAGCAACAACAACAACAACAACAGCAAGCACAGGTAGGAGTCAGCTGTTTATGGATGTCATGTACAATTTATTTGTTTGCTAATTATGCAGAGCAACCCAAGCTTCCATTGTTAAAAGATCACATGTGTTTATTAAAGTGCACCCCACCCCTTTTTTTTAATTGAAGAATGAAACAGCATAAGTTTATTGCTGACAAAACATCAATAAATGTAAATATTTGCCGGGGGGGGGGGGGGGGGGGTTATACATTTATCAGCATTTTTGAGCTTTAGTTACCTGTGAAGTAATAACCAATCGTATCAGTTTTGGAATTCCCAATTTATTTTTGTTCCAATTTTGGAAAAATGAAATGATTTATTATATTGTCGAATAATTCTATGCTTTCCAATCTGCTAATATCAAACAACCTAGGGAAAATAAAGCATTAAATTCAACTACATGTGCATTTGAGGTGAATATAACATTTGATTTCTCCAACACTGGGCCAAAAAATTTTGGGATTTCAAAATTGATACAGAAGAATATTATTTATTGGTCACTCAATGAAAACGCGCGTCTCTACTCGCTTTTGGCGATCTTGCACTTTGATTGTAAAAAAGGAGGTTGACTTATATCACAAACTGGAGTATGACCCATCAGGTATCGTTTGGTAAGCTCTACATGTTTTAGTAGCCAGTTTCGTTATTTTGAATTAATTAGTCGTACAATTAAAAAAACAACTCTTCACTTCTCTAATAAATTTTAACTTGGTCTTGTACTCAAGCTTTACACAATGATAACCGAGCAGGTATCCGTTTTGTAGGCTCTGGTAGCTAGTTTTGGTGTTTTGAATATTCAACCATATTCTAAAACAATTATTGACATTTTTGAGGTAAATTTGATGCTTTAGCGACCTGAGAATTACAATGTTCACCAAACCCAGGGGGCAAAGATGCCGTGCCCAACCCAGGGGGCAAAGAAGCAGCGCCCAACCCAGGGGGCAAAGAAGCAGTGTCCAACCCAGGGGGCAAAGAAGCAGTGCCCTCAGAATATGATTTTCCTTGGATGATCTTCAGCCCAAACACATATGCGATAACTTCTCATGTATTTAAAGCATCATATTGACCTAAGAAATGTTAATCATTGTATCATTTTCACCTCAAAGGCACATAGAGGTGAATATATATTTGTTCTAAATGGATCTCGACCAGTCTGAAAGCTCAGAGTTATTGAATCATATAATGATATTTGATGTAGTCATGCATGACGTTTATGGAAATTGAAGTGCGATTATGCACTTTCATGAACTGGAAATCATGGAACTGTTGAAATTTTCATGTAGGTGAATGCCCAGGCCATGCAGCAGGTTGTACAGCCTACGAGTCCATCCGAGTCTCAGGCCACAGTGCCCACGATGACCAGCCAGCCGTTTTCCACCCAACAGGCCTCTGTTCCCCTCATGTCAGGGGTGCCCCAGTACATAAATGGACATCCTGTAAGTCAATCTTTGTTATAACCATTTTGGTCATGTACAGTAAAATATCTGTATCTCGAATATGGTTTATCTCGAATACCCCGCTTGAGTCGAAGTCGACCGCTGGTCCCGGCCGTTTTCCCTATATAAATGATTAAAAAAAACTTCTGATATTTCGGACACGGTAATCTCGAATACTTCGCTTATGTTGAAGTATTTTCAAGGTCCCATACCCTAAATTCACCTGGTTTATCTCGAAGTGCAGTCAATTTTCCGCTCTGCTTACCATACCTGGCGTCGTTAAGTCACACATTCACACACGCGGCTACATTAATTATAATTAATGACCGCTAATCCACGCTCGCCTTTTCCGAGTAGACACAGGTCGCAATAAATGGTTCAACAGCTGGGTGATTAGTGAATCCTTCCAACATTACGGCTAAAGTTCACCGCCAATTATGAACTAACGCACCCGATTCCAGGGATGGTGTTTTGAATGACACGCGCTCTATCATTAACATGTGGGTTAGATAAACGCACAAAATCGTCGAAGTACGCTTGAAGGTAATGCTCTTAATTACGATAATGCATTTAATAATACACACTTCATCATTAAAACTAGAACAGAGAAAACACTTAAAATTTATTTAATAAACATTTAAGGGTTTTTTATTTAAAATCCGTCTTTTTTGTTTCTTATGTGAGAGGTTCTTTCATTACAACGCAAAAACTACATCCCAGTCGAGCCTGGACATCAGTAAACTTAAAGTAAGCATACAGGCACGATCATCTTAATTTTAAACACATTGTGAATTCAATTGGATGTTTATATATATTAAAAAAAAACGAAATGTTTGTCTTTGAAATTCCACAGTATTAATTTATCAACTTGTATTAAACTATAAGAAACGGCAACGGGGTTTTTGTTTATAATACAAATCCCATACTATGCATTAAATATCCTCTTTCAAAAAAAAATATCCAAGATCTATTTTGGATATCTCGAACCCCCGGATATTTCGAAGTTTTTTCGAGGTCCCTCGGACTTCGAGATAGAGATATTTTACTGTATATTGGTGAACATTTAGTAATGTGGCCAGTATTTCCATTCGCTTACAGTCAAATTTATTGTTATTTGGACTGTCTTAACGATTTTTTTTGGGTAAAGGTTGAATTACAGATAAGAACAGCATAAAACACTGGGTAGAATAGTTTAGTTAGTGGAGAACAAAAACATTCTTCAGCAATTTTTTAAAGTCTATGAAAATATTTGAAATAATGTGATATTAATATCTGAAATGTTTTTGAAAAAAATTACCTTTGTGGAAGAGCTACCTGTAGCTTATACATGTTTTATTTTTCAGCTTCCCTTCTTTGCACCAAATCCACTCCTCTCTCAATGGCCAACTAGTCCAACATTGCTGGACCCCAGCATGGTAACTATTCATCCTCTGACAGTAGAGAACTGTTCAAGTCTTCCTATTGCATAAACACCAATAGTTGCTTAAAATGGTTAGGATGGCTCACTCGGTGTATGGTCTGGGAATAGGCTGAAATTCTTTACCTTGCATTGTATCATTTTATGGACCTAGGTGCAATACTTGCTCCTTTATTCTCTTGTGAAGATATTATTCTTTGGTATGATTAAGAATTTTCTTGTTTTCGTACATTTTATTCAGGAAAAGAAAATAAGGTACAAATCATAAAATGAACTCTTAACATGGAATGAAATTATTGCATGTGTGTAAGTGGTGACGTGAAATTGGTGGTTTTGCTTGTTCTGCTTTATATCCATGCTTTTGTCATGTACATGTATGTTGAACTATGTGTTACTACATTCCCACAGAATGAATCTCTACTGCAGGTGCTGGCCATGAACGGTTATCAACCCACCTCCATTAAGCTGAATACCACAGCCCCCAGACACCAGTACAGCAACATGAACAGAAACAGGTAATCCACATGTAAAACAAACAAACAAAAACAACAACCAAACGTTGGTTTACAGATAGAAGAGGGTAGCAGGGAACAAACATTGCAAGGTGAAATACAATAAATGGTACATTGATACATGTGGTTATTAGGTGGAAGGGTGACACAAAAAGACACCAATCCAGTGATGAGAATAGAAGTATGATAGGCTGTTAAGTGCACTACGCTGTAGTGAATGGAGGATGAAAATAGAAGTATGATAGGCTGTTAAGTGCACTACGCTGTAGTGAATGGAGGATGAAAATAGAAGTATGATAGGCTGTTAAGTACACTACGCTGTAGTGAATGGAGGATGAGAATAGAAGTATGATAGGCTGTTAAGTACACTACGCTGTAGTGAATGGAGGATGAGAATAGAAGTATGATAGGCTGTTAAGTGCACTATGCTGTAGTGAATGGAGGATGAGAATAGAAGTATGATAGGCTGTTAAGTACACTACACTGTAGTGAATGGAGGATGAAAATAGAAGTATGATAGGCTGTTAAGTACACTACACTGTAGTGAATGGAGGATGAGAATAGAAGTATGATAGGCTGTTAAGTACACTACACTGTAGTGAATGGAGAATGAGAATAGAAGTATGATAGGCAGTTAAGTACACTACACTGTAGTGAATGGAGGATGAGAATAGAAGTATGATAGGCTGTTAAGTACACTACACTGTAGTGAATGGAGGATGAGAATAGAAGTATGATAGGCTGTTAAGTACACTACGCTGTAGTGAATGGAGGATGAAAATAGATGTATGATAGGCTGTTAAGTGCACTATGCTGTAGTGAATGGAGGATGAAAATAGAAGTATGATAGGCTGTTAAGTACGCTACGCTGTAGTGAATGGAGGATGGAGAGAAGTACAGCAGCTTGGAATGAGGACATTACGTGTTCAGAAGAAAAGTCTTAATGAAAACTGCAGTGGATGAACAAGGGAGGGATCTTTAGGCTAGATTTTTACAAGTGGTTGGGTGAAGAACGTAAGTGATTGGGTAGCTGGGTGGCTAAATATACTATTAATGTCAATTGAGAGACTGATGACTGCAACTCTCTCATTCACTTACATAAAAAGTGCATCAGGTGTGTACTATGTACATGCACCAAAGGATATTTTTAGGGTGCAAAGTATTAGAAAAAGATTAATGGAGAAGATAAATCCTCGTCTTTTCTGAAGTATTGGGTGACAAGTGGATTTTACCAAATTACATATATCAGATGAATTTAGGATTGATGCATTTGATCACGGCATGATGAATATATTGTAGATTGTTTTTTGGTATGAAACGGAAGCTGAGTAGTTATCAGCTCTCCAAATGATACAAAATCAATTCACAGTTCTTGATACTTCAGAAAATTTTGAAAGATAGAGTGTGATTTTGTTTCAGTAGAAACAGTGGTCGGCCAAATCGTTCGAGTAACCCAGAGAGGTTGGACAACCGAATGAACTATGAGAGAAGTAACACTATCAACCACAACAGAACTAGTCCACGACACCAAGACAACTCCCAGATGTCTCCTGCTCCCTACTCAAACCGGAATCGGGGAGAGAACAGTAATCATTCACACAGCTCAAGCGTGCAACAGCAAGGGCACAATAACTTAGACACCAATAATTCCAGTATCTCTAGTCGACAATCAGATGGACTTCCACCAGCTCAAAGGTGGGTACACTTCGGTGATGTGCCGAGTTGAGTTTTGTCAAATATATTATTGAGGTATTCAATCTATAACGAAAGGAGATTAAAGAATATTTAACAATTTAAATCAAGATAAATGTTTATTGTTAAATAATGATGGAAATGAAATAGTTCAAATTCACATGACTGGTAAATGGTTAGAAGCCGACCTTTTTGCACCTGAAACTGGAGTTTTCTGTCCTTGATAAATATTAGAAAAATCTAATTTTCTAGAAATATCTGTGGTAAATGATTAATTTTATTGTATAGTTTTATGAAGAGAGCGTTTATGTAACTTTTTACCAAGTAATATTTATAAAAATACAATTTCTTTTTAAAATATTTTAATAGAACGTGCTCTTCTCATAGATTTCAATGTAAAATTCAAAGTGAAATGAATTAAGCAGAAATCAAAATTTTATGAATTCCTATGGTGGGTTATTTTTATTTGATAAACCCTTTTATAATTTTATAAATTCCTATGGTGGGTTATTTTTATTTGATAAACTCTTGGAAATGATGCCATGATTACAAAATTCATACTATTCATTTATTAAGATGTGAAATACATTGAATACTTTAAGTTAATAAATAAAGTATGCATTTTCATGCATGTTGCATGATAACCTCCGAGGTTGAGAAGTGTTGTTTTGAAATACAAAAGCTGAGGCATTTGCCAAGTCTTTAATATTTCAAACAACATTTCGAGACCAAGAAGATTGATGATGATGGATTATATCAGTGCAATGTATTTACCTGATCTGTTCTGAACACACAGTCCCAACAAAACTACACACACATGGAAGAGGGTCAACTTGTCTGCATTACGTGTTTACATGTGTATCAATCTTGGAATGCAGATGATCGCTTTTTTGGTTGAATGTCAAATATTCATCAGTCTTATATAAATTTGTTTATAACATACATTGATTAATTTTCATGATATTTGAAATAGAATGATCAGTTACTGATTTTATTTTACATTAGCAAAACATGAAGTATAAAAACAGTTGGTAGGATTGTGGAAGAGCCACACAGTACATGTAGGTCTACATTTAACAGCTGTTATTAGGCAATCCACAACGTCTAATCCAGTCTAAGGCATGAAACTGATACAGTCTCAATAAGTACTACATTTTAAACCCATGTATTTATTTTTCTTGCGGAAGTTTGGTGTGTGTGGCTGTTCTGATCATCTATAGATAAGTCAGTATATAATGGAGAATAACGGATGCAACATTCTTTGATCTATGCAATAACAATGGAATGCTGTGACGTTATTTGTTTAAGAATGAGGATGAATTAGTAGAAAATTCTTTGTTATGCCCCCTTTTGAAGAAGAGGGACATACTGTTTTGCGTCTCTGTAGAGATGTTTGAACCATCAATCTTCATAAGCAGGTTGGTCATAATTTATGTATGACTCCTATTGATTTTCAAGTTATAGGGTCAGAGGTTACAGACTAATATGCATAATGTAGTTCAACCAGTAACTGAGAACAGTACACCCTGCAAACACAAAGTTTGGGGGGGGGGTGGGGGGTGTAGGTATACCTTGTCTGAATTGATTAAAACTTTGTGTACGTTTTATATGAATAATTAAGTTGTGCTCCAACTATTTTGATTTTTTAACAATCAAGGAAGTTCTGGATATTTTTTTAGGGTGTATGTGTGTTATGTTGTCACTGTCCAGAGTGTATCTAAAAAAAATTCTTTAATACCTTCACCTCGAATAATATGTAGAATTAACACCTTAAGTACATGTATATAAATTTGATTATTATTATGCCCCCAAGATCGAAGATTTGATCATTTCTGGAACAGCCCTTAGTGGACGACCGCCATTTAATTTTCTAAACAAAAATCATTTCCTCATCATTTTGCAAAATTTTGCCTGTGGATGAAGAATAAAGGTGTGCAAGTAACATGGGAGGAAATACTTTCTTAGTGTACCGATCCTCTCAGATGCTTTTCTGATTCTGTAAAAATTGCTGTACATTGTAAAGACTATTGTTTTACAGGGGTTACAGAAGTCGACGTAGGCGTGATGAAGAAGGAGGTCCAAGAGTGAGTGTCTCTCAATCTGTTTTGTTTATTTTTTGGAATGCAAAGGTTGAATTGATTCTCTTAGAAAAATATTTTTCTGTTGATTAGAATTCTTCCTCAATGTTATTGCAGAAACAGCTGCCCTCCAAAGAGAAGCCAGCTGCTGAGACTCAGTTTGATCTAGAAATAAACTCATTCCCTCCATTACCAGGCCCAGTGCCAGCAGTATGTATAAACTGTGTTATACTGTCTACCATTTCAGGGATAGAGTTATAGTGTCTACCATTTCAGGGATAAAGTCTTATTTATAATCATTGACATGATTCAAAGAAAATCACAAATATATGTATTTTTCTATCTCCAGAATCTTGTATAACGTAGATACAGCATCCATTTCTTGATTTCATTTCAGAATTCCTCATCTTCTAACAATGAGGTATTTGAAAGCAAATTATCAGATGTTGTGAAAGGTACTGCAAAACCTGTAGTGCGAGAAACCGTAACAAAGGCACAAGTATCGCAACCTGTTCAACAAAGTAGCCAATCACAACACGTGGAGCCTGTCGGAGTTCCTGCCACCCCCAGGCCCTCAACACCCCCTTCACAACCATCAAAAGACAATTCTAGCAATAATACTAATAATAGTGCATTAAGTGGTGCAAGTGCTGTGCCCACCCAGACAACAGTCGTTGCCTCAAATAGTAACTGTGGGGGCAATAGTGTCCCGCCTCCAAGGGTACCCTCACCTCCTGCTGTCTCCCCTCAAAAGTAAGTCGTGCTCTAGATGTGCTTGAAATATTGTGAAAATGATGTTAAAATTGCTCAATTATTTGTTAATATTGAATTAAAATATGGCAAGGAATTGGTGCTGTGAAATCTGACAGAGGATGCAAATCCAAATAAAGGTTTGCAGCAATGTCACATGTAACAGGGAAAGCAAATTTGATGTATGTTTATAAGGAACATCCAGCATGGACTTGTCTCTGTCATTTAACCACTAATGATGTCATTAAACCACTAATGGTGAAAATGAATTATTTTAAGCACGAGTGATAGAATTGTACTGTACTTCATGTTATGTTCTCGTACAAGTATTTATAGCAATGTTTATCATATACTATTGCCTGTTTCTGTAGACCACAGAAAACTAGCAGTATACAGGAACCAGCTGTAAATCATGTTGACACACATGCCTCAACTGTTTCCAAGTCGTCTCCTGTGAACCAAGTCAAAGCAGTAAGCTAAATTTTCTTGGATCGTGATATCACTAATGTTTGAGATTATAGACTAGTGTATTGTGACACTGTGCTCTAAATTATTCATGAGAACTGTATTTCTCTGTAAATTGACAAAGGTGCCCTGATTCGAAAATATGTTTCTTTTCAAATAAATTTGTAGATGTACACATTCTGATAAATAAACTGAATTTTCATGATTATATTTCGCTGATAAAAACAAAAGGCAAGATGATATATGTATAGTCTCATGAACTGTCAGTGATTTGCAGTATTTGATTTTCAGATTTATATTTGCATTAAATGATTAAAAAATTGAAATTTATTCATTGAAAACCAGTGCTACTCTCAGATATCAAGTATTATTGACATTTATACTTTATTTTTTAGCAGGTATCTGTCGATAAAAACTCCCCCGTCAAACTTTCCTATGCTCAAATGGTGCAACGTGGTCGAGATAGTGATTCGGCTGCAGAATCGAAAAATAATTCAGACTCTGATTCAGAAAGTGTACAACAGAATACACTGAAAGAACAGTCACAGGCCAAGACATCCACTGCCAAGAAAGACCAAACAGGCCCACGTAAAGACTCGGAGCTCCCCAGAGACCAGCGCCATTTCAGTGGGCGCCGAGCCAAGGAAAACCGTGAGAGAAGGGACAGGCGTAGAAGTGAGCGCGAGACTTCCCGATTATCTACAAAATGAAAGTTTCAGGGACTGGGCACTAGTTGAAGAGGGAGAAAATTGGATTATTAGAAACTGCTTACTGGATATTGCCAAAGTTTCATGCATCAGGAAAAGATTCTTGAGGGAAATTTGTGAGAAAATCATGCACAGATTATGTACAGAAGTCACACATGGATTGATTTTAGAATTTGTCTTGAGACATGCAGACCTGTGAATTGTCTTTTCACCTTTTCTATGCTGCCTACTCTATTTCTATCTTTCCTTTTGCTATTAATGAGAGTTGTTAAAGTAATTAATTTAAGGAGAAAAGTTTTGTTTTCCAGATAACTTGGATTTATTTGAGAAACAAATTAATGCATGAATTGATTATGTTGCTGTAACAAACTTGTTTGGGATTTTTGAGAGTGCATTGTTGCATACTCGAGAATTTTTTTTACCTCAGACAAAAAGTTGTGCTCATGTACTGACACATTCGTCATATCACCTAATAGAAAAGTACTCAGTGCTGATAGAAAGTTGAGCAGTCGATAGATAGAGCAAATGACTAGTAGTGCATTTCCTTTTGAGGAAAGGTATTTTAATTTGAATTGTAGTATTTTAATGCCTGTTAATGGGGAATCCCCATGTAGACTTTAAAGTACTTAGTGCACTTTTATTGGTGAAATTTCATGAAGAGGGGATACTTTACTGTTGATTGTCATTGCTCCAAGTGTTAACCAGCATTTCATTCATTCTTTTGGTGTTGGATTTTTTTTCTCTGCAACATTGTTCGATTATTTTTTTTTTTTCTCTCTCTTTTTTTAAAAAAGAAGTAAATTCCTGAGGTGAAAACCTCCATAAATATATCATAAGAATGGTGCCCATGCGTAATTTATTTCAGTTGATTGGCTGGTAATTATGTTACTACATTGTTATAATGCTTGATTTTATTATTGCTAGTGATCTCCCAACCCAATTGTGTCAGAATTATAAATAACCATAATTTCACATAAACAAGGGATGTACATATCCTAATATTGAGGGCAGGGTATTGTAAAAATATTGTTGCAAGGAATTATTAGTGGATCATTAAATCTATATATTTTGAAATCTTGTAATTAGATAGTTGTATATGTTGAAATGAGTTGTATATGACAGGGTTCTGTCATACTGTAAATGATGCAATTTTTTCATTATCTAGTAAAGAGTGTACATGAGTGGAAAGTTTCTTGTTGCTAAAAGTTGTGGGTTGTTGTATATAGTATTGGTCAGAGGGCATGTTGAATTTCTCTCTTAAATTTAAAACCCTTCCCAATCACCCAATTTCATGGCAAAACTATTTGATGGAGTCCTTGATGCCATGTCTAATGTAATATCTATTGTCAATGCTGTTGCATTAATAATGTTTAATGTTCTTTAGATTTTTGGCTGGAAGATTTATCCATTAGTCTAGAGTAATTGCTACAGATGTTTGTGTATTCAAGATAAAATTGACAGGTGCCCTCTGTGAGTCGATGTACAGTGATACAGTGCGGTGTGCACAGGTATCTCATGTTGTATATTTTTTTTGTCTGCTTGAAGCTTGAATTGTATAATAGTATGTCTTGTTTTGTTTATTGTTTCCTTTCTTCATTTATTGGTGAATGTAAATTTGTTAAATCAGCGAGGGTGTGATTTAATTTGTTTTGTTTTAATTTCATCATGTTTACATGTGACGATATATGAATTACAGGATTTTATGCCGTGTATATGTTGCTACAACAGAGGAAGACAATATCCAAAAGTGCAAATAGCATAAAGCAGTTTCCTGTGGATTTACAGGCTGTATCTTGTTGATTGTGGTCTGTGTATACAAAGTAGTAGTAGTAAACTAGTAGGACATGGAGACAAGACTCACAAGGAATAAAATCTGTAATCCCTTTGTGCATGAAATCCATGTGTGTAGATTGTTTGTAACATGATGAAGCTAGAACGGATTTTTTGGAGTGTCTGTTGACAGAAATGTTTGAATGTTAATGTATTATACATGTACATGTAGTGTGTGGATGGATGTTCTGAAGTCATTTGTTATATTTTCCTTACACTTATATTTTAATGGCTGCACCAGTTACATTCTAACCTCAGTGCTTTAATTTTTTTTTTATCTATTTACCTCTAAGTCATGGCAAGGTATTATACAAGATTTGAGCTTATAGCCAAACATTCTTTGAGTATGAATTTATTTTAACCATAAAAGACTTCATTCCTTTTCTCAAGTTGACAGAGATTACTGGTGGACAGATTATTGGGATTACTGTTGGGCTGCAGTGTTTCTCTGAATTCCGCTGAGATTGTACAGGACGCCTATGTCAGACTGTTGTCCTGTGGGATCGGATAGTTTAGTATTCTGTCCAGTTATAGGCTCTAATACCCATTCGCTGGAGGGGCTTTCTCTGTGTTGTGGGATCCCTGTAGGGTAGCCAAGTTCCATAATTGTGTAGCGCCCTCTAGGATTTGACACTGTCATTCCATGCCATTGGATGAAGGTGTTACAGTGGAACTGAATGTTAAATCCCAGATGGGTATCATGTGTAGTGGTGCTGACCATTTCATAATATATAGTGCCATTTTTTGTTTGACACTCGGAGAAGAAATTATTTGGCATCTACATCCCCATGTTGTGTTCATGAAAATCCCCAAATGTAACCCGATGTCAGTGATAAAAGATTCTGTTTTTCTGCTACAATACTGAAAATAGTGACTTTTCTAGGGCATTGGTTTTATTAATGTGATGATGGTTGTTTAAGGACATACTGGCAAATACATGAAAGTAGATAACCGTTAGCAAAGGCACTAGTAAGACGTTCATTTGTGAAAAAAGAAAAGGCATACAGACAGAAAAGGGGGACATGTTAGGTTGTGAATTCTAGTAGTTGTACCTAATGCTTTTGATAGTGCATAAAAGAAAAAAGGTAATGTGGATTAATTGACAACATATCCAGCGATATTCGACTTAGTGTTACCCTATGTTATCATCTCATACGTAATTATAATATTCAAATAGTGCAATGGCTAGCTTCATCGAGAAAGTTCCAACTCCAAACTAATTGTGCCTGTTTTCAGAGTATCCACAGTACTTGCTTGCTTGTGATTATGCAGCCATATACCCAGTTGTTGAACCTAAGATCATGCAGTATTGAAGTATATGTACATACTTGGATGACAAAACTTGTAAACTAAGTGGGTGATAGTCTTTTTCTCTGGTTTCTGATTTGATCAGTCATGGACATGGTGAATAGTCATTTTGCTAAGTTTTTCATACATCTAGTATTTCATCTTGTTTATTAATTGCACTGATCGTACTTGTTAAAAATCAATGGGTCTTTTTGAGGAACTGAGGACACCAAGTCCATACATTTTTTACCAGGAATTATCATGTAAACTCGATTTGAACAGGATGTGTGCTTCCAAATACCCCATTGGTGAATGCTAAAAATCAAATGCTGCAAAATACATCAGATTCAAATCGGTAAACATTGAGTAAGGAAAAGATTCGAGACATTTCCCAGAAATATGGACACTGGGTGCATATATTTATGCAATTATGGATATATATATGTTATTGTTATTTATTATTAACCATTATCTGGATTTGAATGTCATAATTTTTATCATTTCATGATTTCTGCTCGATTTTCAACAGCTTAATCATAATTGTGGACTTTCCTTCCAATCAAGTAATTTTGTTCCATGTACATATTTTCCCCACCAGCCTATAGGTGTAAGATAAGGTTAGAGTGTCATGTATTCAGAAATTTATCTTTTTTCAATTTTTGTTTGATCATTTCTGTGCATGTATTCAGTGAGTCGAAGCGTGTACAAGTTGGTGTGTATGATCTCATTGAATTGATAAAATACAACAAAAATGTTTGTCAAGTATTTATTTTTGCATTTAGTATGCTTCTTTTGACTGCAACTTTATTGCAAGTAAGCATGTCTTAACCAACTAAATTGTCAATTAGTGATTTTCTAAGAAAAACATGCCATAGTTTTCTTTCAATATGAAATGTACAACCATTTAAATGTTAGTTAATGCAAAACCATTGAAATTTATGCAGAAATCATTCTGCTGAGAACCTTATTTGGGATTTTATTGAAATACTTCTATATTGATGTAATGTTTTTGGACATTTACTGTGAATTTCAATTTTAAAAAAGGTACAATGAAATTAAACAAGCATCCTCATCAGAATTTGTTGTTTTGAATTTCATTAAGGGAGGGAGGTTGACTCCCAGTCTGGTCTATTGCATTTTCTCCATGTGACATTTGTGCAATAGATTAGCCCCTGGAACTTGCAGGTGAAAATGCCTGCCAGGGGATAAAATCCTGTGTTGATGTCTTCTAGGTGTGAAGACATTTTAAGGAAGGAGGTATGTAGCGGTCATTAGGGTTCAACCGCTGGTGGCCAGACAGCTCGGTGGGGATTCAGGAGGACTGGGTTTTAATCCCGTTCAATTGCATTTTCTCTCTTCCTGTTGCGCATCTAAACTAGACCATTTACTTATTACAAGTGGCAGAGGATGATGATTAGCTAAGAGTCATTTTCATTAGTCATACTATACTATAGCAGTGTTGTCTGTCTTTCAGCACCCTGTGCATCAGAAAAAAGATGTTTATAAATAAGGGTAGAGTCATCAGACTTGGTTTCCTAAAGGTGAAGCCTGCATTGGATGTCTGCATCATCAAATTAGATGCATGTTTCAAATGATGAATTTTGTATGCGCAAATACTATGAAATAAAACTTGATGCACGTATTTAACCGATATGGAAGAGTTGTATTTCAGTATGGTGCAGTATTTCTTTGTGTCCGTCTTTATCCTTCAGCCCCTTGTGGGAAGGATATAGAAGGTTCAGATAATCAACCGGAGTAGACATGTTATCCATGGTGAGAGAAAAATGCAAGCTATTTCTCGAGGTCAAGATAATACTGTCGTGGGTATTCATGAAGAATAAACCATACTAGTAAGACTAGGATCATCAAACATGGTGTACATGTTCCCCGGGGTGTTGATGATGCTCTGTATATTTTGAAAAGTTATTTTCTTCTCAGGTTATCCTTTATCAGAGTGAGGTCCTCCAATCTGATGTTAACAAAGCTGTCTTGGGACTTAACATTTTATTGCTCTCTGATGTTGGAGAAGGTGTTGGAGCTGTTTTTATAAATGTCCCAGATCCTATTGTACGGCGCAGTGTGTCTCTCAGAACCTTGTGAGTCAAACAAGAGGCCCATGGGCTACGTCGCTCATCTGAGTCACCTTGGTCCATATCAGAAGATTTTCCATATCTATTTGCATGTAAAACCGTAGTCCCTATTATGGCCCCAAACCTACCCCTGGAGGCCATGGTTTTTGCAAACTTGAATCTACACTATGTCAGAAAGCTTTCATGTAAATGTGAACTTCTTGGGCCCAATGGTTCCATCCTACCCCAGGGGGCCATGATTTTAACAAACCTGAATCTGCACTATATCAGAAAGCTTTCATATAAATCTCAGCTTTTCTGGTTTAGTGGTTCTGGGAAGAAGATTTTTCCTATATATTTGTATGTAAAACTTTGACCCCCTATTCTGGCCCCATCCGACACCCGGGGGCCATGATCTTAACAATTTAGAATCTGCACTATATCAGGAAGCTTTCTTGTAAATCTCAGCTTTTCTGGCTCAGTGGTTCTTGAGAAGATTTTTCCTATAAATTTGTATGTAAAACTTTGATGCCCCCCTTGAGGCCCCATCCAATCCCCGGGGTCCATGATTTTATCAAACTTGAATCTGCACCAAACAAAAAAAAAAACAACAAAAAACCCAAACAAAAAACTTTGACCCCCTATTGTGGCCCCATCCGATCCCCGGGGGCCATGATTTTAACAATTTAGAATCTGTACTATATCAGGAAGCTTTCATATAAATCTCAGCTTTTCTGGCTCAGTGGTTCCTGGGAAGAAGATTTTAAAAGATTTTTCCTATATATTTGTATGTAAAACTTTGACCCCCTATTGTGGCCCCATCCGACCCCCGGGGGCCATGATCTTAACAATTTAGAATCTGCACTTTATCAGGAAGCTTTCATATAAATCTCAGCTTTTCTGGCTCAGTGGTTCTTGAGAAGAAGATTTTAAAAGATTTTTCCTATATATTTGTATGTAAAACTTTGATCCCCTATTGTGGCCCCATCTGACCCCCGGGGGCCATGATTTTTAACAATTTAGAATCTGCATTATATAAGGAAGCTTTCATATAAATTTCAGCTTTTCTGGCCCAGTGGTTCTTGAGAAGAAGATTTTTTAATGATCCTACCCTATTTTTACCTTTTCTTGATTATCTCCCCTTGGAAGGTGGCCTGGCCCTTTATTTTAACAATTTAGAATTCTCTTTACCTAAGGATGTTTTGTGCCAACTTTGGTTGAAATTGGCCCAGTGGTTGTTGAGAAGAAGTTGAAAATGTGAAAAGTTTACAGACGGACGGACGCTGGAATATGGGTGATCAGAAAAGCTCACTTGAGCTTTCAGCTCAGGTGAGCTAATACATATGTAAATACAGTCCTTTATAGGCTGGGAACATGTGTCCCATGATTAAACGGAAAAACCCGTTTTCAAAGGTCAAGTCAAACTTTGTATAATATTATAGGATTAAACATTCTTTTGGAAGAATTTATCGATGTGTAAACTCTGGACATTTTACTCACAAACTGAATAAAAGTGCAAAGCACTTTTATGTCAAGTTTGTGAGTAAAATGTCCAGAGTTTACACATCGATAAATTCTTCCAAAAGAATGTTTGATTCTTATAATTCCAATTCCTTCCCTCAACTTGAAGGAAGCCAAGACAATACCATATTGTAATACAACCTGTATAGAATGGTCGAGCACATGTACATTAAATTGATAAATACAGGTTATTCAGTTAACCCATGGGGACCACAATACAGGTTATTCAGTTAACCCATGGGGACCACAATACAGGTTATTCAGTTAACCCATTGGGACCACAATACAGGTTATTCAGTTAACCCGTGGGGACCACAATACAGGTTATTCAATTAACCCGTGCATCATGTGCACTTATTACATCATACAAAAGGCAAAGGTCATAGATGGGACTAACCATTGGGCATGCCATTAACTTTAAGATATCTCTTAAAGTAGGAGATTTCTATTACATTTTCTGAGAGATATCTCTTTTGCATCAGTAAAAAGATATCTCTTTAACTTAGGATATCTTTCTAACTTAAGAGATATCTCAAAGTTAAAGAGAGATCTTTTTTTAATAAAAAGTAAAATTATGGCAAGCCATTATACTATTTATTTGAAACAGAGACATCGATCTCTTTTAACTTTGAGAGATATTTCTTCAACTTTGAGAAATATCTCTACTGATGGAAAAGAGACATCTCTTAAAGTTAGAGATATCTCTTTCAGAAAATGAATAAGAGATATCTCTTAAAATTAAACGCATGGCCTTTATAAATTGTCAATGGTTACTCCTGTCTATGACCTTCGCCTTTTGCAGGAAGTAATAAATGCATATGTTCATATTGGCTGAACATGTCTCTACTGTGATGAACAGTAGATTTGTTTGACAATGAAAATAATAAAAGTATTATAATGTACAAGACGTTTGTATTTTTCATTCATTACATATGTGCACATCGAAAGCTGAAAATGTCTGCATCTCTTCTGCCATGTAACACAATTTTGGCGCACTTCCGCTTTGGGGAGCATTCCATGTGCATTTAAGAATAATTTTTTAAACTCAAGAGAGATATCTCCAACTCAGAAAGAGATATTTTTTCTGATTTAAGAGATATCTTTCATTCAAAATCTTATAAAGATATTCGAGTTTATGAATGCTTTAAATCCACTGGGAATGAAGATCACTGAATTCATTAAGTGTGTTCACTGTAACCATGTCTTGCTGTACTCAGGAATATTTCCTCAAAACTGACAAAGTTCAAAAATCTGCAATTTTTTTCAAAATTTGTAGGAAATCAAAATCCTTGCCACATACACATCTTTAATACCCATACAAACACTCTGTACAATAAGAAGGTCCTCGCTTGATAACTGGAAGGGGTAAGCCAGATAAATCTTGTACCCTTCATAAAACAGTAAATATGAAATAAAGGGACAAAACTCCATGCAGCAAGAGAGGTAAAAATTGATTGAAATTGCAACATATCTAGAGTGACACACAAAGAGGCTATACAGCAGCAAGGTTCATCTTGATATATGACAGAGAAATGAAATGATAAACAGAACAAGAGGCCCATGGGCCTAGAATTGCTCTTCTGATACATTGTAGAACAGGCAAAAATTCTCACTAACCAAGATTCATCAATTAACAAAGTTTGATGATGTTAAGTCAAATAGTACCTGAAAATTTAAATGTAACTGTCCAAAAGTAGGTCACGGTGACCTACTTTTGGTCGACACACTGAAGACTCTAGATGCATCAACTGACAAGTCAAATAGTAAAGAAGACCACAGTGACCTACTTTTTGGTTGACACACTCCAAAGACTCAAGATGCATCAACTGACAAAGTTTGATAATTGAAGTCAAATAGTATCTGAAATATTCAGATATAAACGTCAAATTCCAAAAGTAGGTCACAGTGACCTACTTTTTGGTCGACACACTCTGAAGACTCGAGACCCATCAACTGACAGTTTGACGATTGTAAGTCAAATAGTATCTGAAATATTCAAATATAGCTGTCAAAATCCAAAAATAGGTCACAGTGACCTACTTTTTAGTCAACACACTCTGAAGACTCAACATGCATCAACTGACAAAGTTTGATAATTGTAAGTCAAATAGTATCTGAAATATTAAAATATAGCTGTCAAATTTCAAAAGTAGGTCACGGTGACCTACTTTTTGGTCAACAAACTATGAAGACTCAAGATGCATCAACTGACAAAGTCCAAAATATGCATCTAAAATTGAAAATGTGAAATTTGAATGTCTGCAAAATTCAAAAAGTAGGTCACTGTGACCTACCTTTTTTTATAAATATGTTTGAGGCCTCTAGACGCATCAACTTACAAGGTTTGATGATTCTAAACCTCTCAGTATCTGAAATAACAACCTAAAATGCATTCATAAATGATTAGCCATAAAATTCAGAAAGTAGGTCATGGTGACATACTTTTCACATGACGCACTTCAAGGTCCCATGATCCATCAACTAACAACTTTTGATGATCATAGGCTCAAAAGTGTCCAAGATATGCATCAAAATCCATTTAATAATAACCTCCGAAATTCAAAAAGTAGGTTACCATGACCTACTTTTGAGACAACATATTAAGTCCAAAGATGTATCAACTGACAAAATTTGATGATCCTAGTCCTTATACTAAGCAAAATATCAAAGTTTTAACGAAACGAAATTTAAGGTCAACTTTGAAGTGACCTCGAGACAACACCCTTTGCCCCAGGATGATGCCTTGAACAATTTTTATCTACAACCTATCCTCATCCTTATGCATAAGTTTGGTGATAATTTGCCCATTGGTTCTTGAGAAGATTTTTTAGCAACCACTACTTTTGTTTGCATTTTCCTAATTACATCCCCTTGTTAAAGGGTCACAACCCTAGTTTTAGAACAAATGAAAGCCCTTGGGCCAAGGATACCGTGACAAAAATTGGCCAAGGGTTTCTTGAGATATAGCCCTTTTCCCAAAAAGTTGACGCACACCACACGCCAGACATATGATTAGCTCTTTGAACCTTCGGCTCAGAAGAGCTAAAAACAGAATGGATGGATGTATGTACTAACTTTGCTGTACCACAATGCATTCCATCTAAAGACAGGCATATGACAAACTGAAAGCATAATGGTGGTTGTTTAGTTGGGTTTACAAGAACTTATGTTTTACTGAAGAATATTTCTACTTTTAAGAAATAATCATCTTCAGACTTTAATATTGGTCCATCATTCTGAAAGGGCTTTGAAAAAAGACAGATTTTCAAGTAAAGGCAAATACCTTCATACCATGTGACCTACAGAACTTCATTTTCATCTGACTGAAATGAAAACTGACATTCATCATTTCTAAAAGTTTATTCATGAAATAGTAATATTTACATGTAAATGTAAACACAAATCAGTGATGAAAATTCAACCATACATAGTACAGCAATTGTACAACCAGATTTGTTAAGTTGCATATCCTAAATAAATAATCTTTTTACACATGTCTACAAAACTTTCACAAATATGAACATCGTGTAGGTATCTAAAAACTTTCACACACTGCTGTTCTTCAATTTGTACTTTTGAGTAACGAGATGAAGTCCAGGAAATCATGACAGATGAAATACATTCAAAGGAGGTTAACTGGAAACAACTTAGAAACCATGAACCTGAAAGAAAAAAGTCAAACACTATTATAATATCGAATATTTTAAAATAAAATCAAGATAATGTAGTTTTACAAGAGCTGCTAAATACACAGTACGTCTGGTTTCAATGTGCAATGTTGGTTTGAATTCATACATATTGAACCAAATGCAACGGTTGAACTGTTTTCTCCTTACATTGAGTAGACCAGTTTTCCTTTAATACATGTATATATAATTTGGCAAAATTGTCAAATTGTATAATTTTTCATAGTTTATCATACCGACAGTATTTGGGTCTGGTTTTCAACATAATTTTTTTTTTATTACTAATAATGCACATATACCTTAAAAATGACAAATGACTTTTTGGGTATCTGACTTCATCTTTATACCTGGCTAAGTTTTACACTGGCGACAAATTTTATAGGTACAACACCAGAAACTATCCAATCAAAATGAATTAGAATTCCCCGATAGGGAAAATTTGTGTAATTTGTAAAAATTACTTATTTACAAAGGAAATATTTTTCAAATAAAAGACACCCCCCAACCAAGTGGCCCATGGGTCACATCGCTAACCTAAGTCATCTTGGCCCAAATTTTAAGATTTCCCCCCGATATATTCGCATGTAAAACTTTGATCCCTATTGTGGCCCCAACCTACACCAAGGGACCATGATATTTACAAACTTGAATCTGCACTATGTAAATTTCTTTGGCCCAATAGTTCTTGATTTCTGGCTTAGAGATTCTTTAAAAGTAGATTTTTAATGATTTTCCCTATATATTTGTATGTAAAACTTTGATCCCCTATTATGGCCCTACCCTACCCCCAGGGGTCATGATTTTAACAAATTTAAATTTGAACTATGTCAGGAAGCTTTCATGTAAATTTATACTTTCCTGGCACAGTGGTTCTTAACGAGAAGATTTTAAAAAGATTTTCCCTATATATTTGTATGTAAAACTTTGATCCCCTATTGTTGCCCCAAACTACCCCCAGGGGTAGGGATTTTGTCAAACTTGAATCTGCACTATGTCAGGAACCTTTCATGTAAATTTCAGCTCTTCTGGTCTTTTGTTTATAATAAGTCACAATATAAAACAGTAAACAGATTTATTTTCCCCAACAGATATTTTTTTCCTTTTAATTCTGAAACAATCAAGCCATAAAAAAAAAGGGTGAAAAAGATTACAGTTCCTAACAATTTCATCAGTCTATTTCAGAGGATTGCTTTTCGAAAATCTTTAACCCTTTGACAAGACAATCAGCACGGACTGCGAGAGCCCTACAGAATTTCTGTATAAATTTTGGTCCTTTAAAACCAGCATCAGCTGATGCACAGTAAAAGCATAAATCTTTTCTTATGCCTTTAGCTCACTGCTGCATCAGCATAGTATGCAAACTCCATGTGCACTGTGCAATTCGACTTCAAGCACATCAGATCTTTGTAACTTTGGCTGATACTGCCCATAACATCTGACATATCGGAGTTTCTTTCAATTCGCTTGCGATCTCCTTCCAAGTATTTTGAAGACTAAAACCGTAACTCATATTGCCGACTTTCACATCATATGTGTATAGAAACACACAAAGCAATATTTGGCTCCTTAGCTGGATGTTTTACACATCGTGCTGAGGACATTTTGGCGGCAACTGCTTGTTAACGACGATCTTCTAAATAATTCGTAGAAAAAAGTGTTTTACTGATTCGACTAATTAAAGTGGATGTCAAACCCGATATTTAAAAAAGACGAGTAATTCATTGATGATCAAAATTACGAACTTCTTTACCGATGGAACAAAAAAACAACAACAAAAAAAAAAAAAAAACTCTAAAAAAATGTTGTCAATAAAAATTTTCCAGCAGAAATAATTCTAATGAGGCGGGCGATTTTAATGGATTTCCCCATATAAATGTTATATAGTCATAAATTATGACAATAAACAACGGCCCGATACCTATAGGCCACATGTTGTTTATCGATTATTGTTTGGCCTTTGCGTTACAGATAACCTATAGAAAAGCATTTAACAGATTACGAGTTTATGGGTCTTAGAGAATTGGAACGAGATTTAGTCAGATTTATGATAGTTGTTCTGTCGACAACTACTGGTCATTTGGACTGACACAGAACTGAATCAATCGGACTTGCCGACAGGACCAAAAGATTTCAAGGACTAGAACTCTGCGAGTGTTGCTCTGCCTCCCCAGAAGCAAGGGGGCAAAAATCTTAGCTCTCCCTGTAACAGAAACACAAAATTCTTCCACCACTTTTTGATGCCGATTTGTCCTACACACATAACATTTTTAGATAGTTATGTGTTACTTGATTACCAGCCTGCCCCTACAGGACTGACGTAAATACATTACCTTTAACTGCTCCTCTCTTGCAATTCCTATGTTTCTCAGGAAGTCTTTAATATGATTTCTTTGATCACCCTGCAGCTGGATAACCTCCCCATATTCTGGGTGCTCCACAACAGTACCATTACATGCAAATTCCTAAAATATTGTAAATTGAATGAATCACAGAAATTGAAATGACAGTCTCTGTTCATTGCTGGAACTTCAGCGTCTCTCTCTCCATTATAAAGCCAAACAATGTCGATTTTCCCCAATACTGATGCTAAATAATGCCCAGTGACAACCTGCCATATCAGCTTGTAATTTGCTTTGTATGAAACGATGTACGAGTTACATACAACTTATTTTACAATTTTTCTTAAAAAGAAAGTAGGTCAATAAAATGGTGCTCATTTGTAAAATTGTAAACAATGAATACTTGTCTATTCTTTGTAAAACAAATGCCATTTGTCTACATGAAAAAAAAAATCCAAATCTATTCTATTTTGATGCCATTTCCCCCCATGAAATAGTTATTGGTACCATTAGAGGCCTCCAAAAGGTGGTCCGTTATTTTTTATGTAAAAGGAAATTCTGTTTCATCTGACTAACGTTCAAATTAAATATCAGTAATAAGAAGTAATGTTAAATGGATATTTAAGGTGTATGTTGTGATAATTTTGTATACAGAATCCATAACAATGAGCCTGATTACCCCAAGCCACAACAGAGTGGGAACTAGGTCAATGTACATTCAAAGCTGTCTCCATCTAAAATGTGGTGTGTTTATTACAATTGGCATTCAAATTACAAGGCAGAAATGAGTACTGAATTAATTTACCTAGGCAATCAAATAAAGAAAAATAAGAAGTTTATGCTATTAAAAGGGCATGGACACAATTTGAGATGAAAATTTTCAAATCATATTCTTTTCATTTTTAATGTTTAGAATGCTTCAATAAGGTATTTCTAATGGTCAGCAAAAGTTTGAATGTCAGTTGTCAAGGTACATGGGAGATAGAGCTCACAATTCTTTGTTATGTAAACAAGGCTCATGCCATGTGTTTGTTTACATAGGTTAAAAATACTAGTAAAAGTTTCATTTTTAAAAAGCAATACAAGCCGCAACTGATAGTATTTTTTCAACTATCCAATTATGCACTAAACAATACTTTTTGGTAAAACCAATACAATCACCAAGATCTGAAGAAAAATTCAGCAAAATAAACTAGGGGATATTGTTTGAGAGCATACCTACAATGAGCGTTTCGAATAAACCGCCATTACGTTGTATACAAGGACATGGGAACGATGATTGCCAAATATAATCGGGTTGCTGAGACGGAAACTGACGTGAGTAACTACATGTGCCGTTTGTTTTAAAATATTACATTGTCTCATGAATGACAAGAAGTACTCAAGTGTGAGAAAGTAACAATTATGCAAATGTGCCACTCAAATGAAATTTAGATAGTGAATTTTCTATAAAATAGGCATGTTAAATTGTTTACAAATCTGATGTGTGCTCTGACAGTGCCCCTCTTTTGCTTTTTTGCGAACTTGTGACCTCCGAGATTAATGCACATCAGAGATTACGAGCAGGAATTACTGACAGGATGACAATGATTCATGAATCAACATTTTCTGCTAATTTGATGGATTTATTGCTTCAGATTCACGCTGCTTCTATGAAGTTATATATATTTAATCACAAATATGTTGAATATTTGTCCCTTTTATTTTTCATTTATTTGCCATCAGTTACAGCTTGTATTGCTTAAAAGATTTTTCACATGACAAGTTAAAATTCTGAACACAATTAACCAGTTTCTAGTGTTGGTCACATCTCATTTTGTTTTGTCAGCTCTTTCTTCCAGACAAAGGAATAGTCATGACCATTGATAAGATTAGCAGAACCTGTATTTTACAAGTGATAGTTTTTTGTAGCCTATTTGACGCTTGCGTCAATGTTTTCTTGTTCCAATGTGGTAGGAAAAACACAAACAGCTGCACTTGATAGCTGTCAGGAATATTCCACAACTGGGCCTATGAAGGGTATAGTCCTCGTGAAAATGTGCACAAATCTACACACTTACCTTTTTACAAGCCTTGACAATTTTTTTCAGGTCATAGTCTGTCGAGATTCCTTGTACTGTAGTTAACGTCTTTCTCCCATTTCTTTGCTGGATTCTAATGTGTATTAAACTTTCTTGTACACCCGCATTTGAATCATCTGTTGATGCTTCCTTGAATGGATCTGCAATAAATATTAAATTTAGGACAATACAAAAAAAATTCCAGCCAGAGGTTGGCCTAGCAAATTTGCATGTCCCACCTTATAACTGATTTTACATTTCCCAATATTTTGACATTAAAGTAACTTAATACACAATTTCTGATTTTGGTTTCCTTTGTTGACCTCTTCCATACGGCGAGACTTAAAATTAGTTTTCATACACACATGGTGGGTACAAATGCTTATTGCTGCATTCATATGTTGCCTAAAGGATGATTACCAGACGTCATGCATAATGCAACTTTCGGAATGTGCTGGAATGACCAATTAGACTTGACGTTTATATACTGCGGTCACGTGATAGTCAGCAAATGTAGGACAAAGTTGACATCGATACAAGTAACAACTGGTGTTTCGCTAGCAGACGGTCTGTAAAGAGCTATGCGCAGTCCCACGATGATGATCCAAGTCACTAATGGTGCTTAGTACCTGGGTGTAAATTAGATGGAAGGAAGGTGTGATGTTTTATCGATATCCTCATGATATTCCCTAGATATATTTTCCTCGTCAACTCGCATAATTTAATCTAAATCAAATGTATTTTCCTATAAATGGTTGTAGTGATTACTTTCTTTGAAAAATAGCATTTTAATACAGTAATTTGATAGCATTTGAAGTATTCCATGCTTGTTTACTTAGTTGTTATTGTAATCCGGAAGTGACATGCCATACAAATTACATTCAACGCGTGATAAAAGTCAGAGTTGATCCATTTGAGAATAAAATAGCTCATACAAAAATTGATTATCAATATCTTCCTTTGATAAAAGTATTGCTGTTAAAGAGGAACTAAACAATTTCATATTTAGTGTTAAATCTAGGATCTAGAGAGGGCACACAAATCATATGTTCAAAAGGACACTGATGATAGTTACGATCGTTAATATCATCCCAAGATGGTGGAAGGAAATTCCGGAAAGACCACGTTTACTTATTATATCTATTTGTATTGTTTATTTGTGAATGATATGTAGGTAAGAAATATCACACACTAGCAACAGTTACGATCAGGTGTTATTCTATCTTTTATACGGCTCATATGAACAGAAAATTCGTTGTTGAAAAAACAGCAAGGATGACAGTAACGGAATGAATGATGATAGTAACGTAAGAACTTATAACTTATAAGAACAAATAGATTTCACTTGAGTGAAAAATTCTCAAGCAAGACGTAGAGCAAGATACAATCAATCAATCTAATTTCACTTGCCCTACCACAAAATTCACTTGCCTCACCTTGAAATAGGAGCTTGGACATGACTTGAACTGATTCAAATTTTATTTTCAATATCTTTAATCTTTACAATACTAAACTAAGATATTTCTAATGGTCTGCAAAAAAAATTGAAAGTCAGTTGTTGAGTTATAGCACTCACAATTCTTTGTTAAATTATGTAAACAATGCTTGTGTCATGTTTTTGTTTACATAAAGATTGCTTAATACAAAATATGTTTAAAACAAAATAGAGATGTGACAAACACTAGAAACTGTTTGTCTTCAGAATTAACTTTTAAATTTTTTAGTTCAAATCATGTCCATGCCCCTTTACAGTAAATCATTTACGAGAATTGGTGACTGTTTGTTTGTTATTTTCACCTTTTCACTTAAAACTCGAATGTATGGTAAAAGTAAACGTCAACATGTATCCTTAATCCTGATACTCAATATCTCTCATTATACTTTTCACACAAAACACTAGCCTAGCTGATAGTATAGGCCCCTATATATGATCAATATAGCCTATATAGTACACTCAAATATCTACTAAGTTGGATAGTGAATTCACTCATATTAGATATTTTCACCTGGTGGTGATATAAATTTCTTGAATGAATATTTGTATTAAATGTTTTAATATAAATTTAACAACATATATATTGCGCAGTTTGTCTAAAACAGCTGATATGATATTAGCCTAGTACTAGTAGTCTCTCAATAACAAAGAAATAATCGGAACCGAAATAATCCTAACTTACCAAAAGAAGCACCAAACGATTTGTCGATAGTGGTCATAAAAACGTTTTTGTGTTCACAAATTGGGTAAATATTTAAAAAAGAATCTTATTTGCAGCAGGATGACAACAGATTCTATTTGATAGATAGCGTTGATCTTTTCAACTTCCGCTTAGAAATATAGATGACGTCACATATTCAGTGTTCGTTCATTCGGCAAACTTCGGCAGTTTTCGGTACCCTACATATAACATATAGACAGCCGAGGTAATCCGAGTCTAAAAGATTTCAGATCTACTCTTCTTTTTTTTTAAATATCAAAACGATATATTTCAGAGTTTAGTTTTAAAATTGCGTTGACATTTTTTAAATACGTGGTATATAAATAAATAAAATTTTATTTTTTTCTATTGACCCGGATGTGAATATATGACCCTTTCTCAACGGGAGGCGAAGAAAGGGTGAAAAACAAAGTGACTAACTCTTTGAGCCTCTGTCCCTCAATACTTTCGTTCTTCATCTTTATAAGGCGAAAGTGATCACTATAAGAACTGCATCATAATTCTACGTTTTAGTTTGATATCAGACGCACCATGCAATCTTACTGGAAAGTTTTCTTTAACCTCTTTGTTGCCCCACTGTGCTATGCAATGTTGTAGGAAAACATGTTCGATGGGTATGTATTGTGGATTGTATATAGATTAAGAAAACTAAGAAAAAGTTAAATCGATAAATTATGCTTTGTGTTATACTTTTGAAATATACTTTTGTAGGACTGAGATGAAGCTTGAAGGCGTGACAGAACACTGATTATCGGTGTACTTAAGTATAAAACCCGATCAACATCTGTACATCCATGCGTCTTGGCCAGCCATTTTAGAACGCCGAACGAGAACACCGCCTCAAATGGACGCGTATCAACTTTTAGGCATTGCTGATGATGAAGATTAAAGCTTGAAGATAGTAACTGTGTTACAAGTTATCAGAAATTGTAAGTGTTTAGATGATATGTAGATGTTGCAGGAAATTTACACACTGTCACCACAGACATGGACCTTTTGGGTTATGTGCAGAAATATTTGATTTGTTTAACTAGGGCCTATTGACTGAACATTGATATGCTGTTCATTATGAATTATGGGATCTGTCACATTTTCTACTGATGTTGAAGGCAATATCAGACTGATAAATTGATATACTTCTGGAATGTCAAAAGTTTTAGCTAGAACAAAATAACTTTCACTTATTTTGTTTACAATCTCTAATCTGTGCATAAAATTCTTCAATGGAAATGAAGTTTATAGATTAACGAGTGATAGTGTTTGTTAAAAAAGAAGGAGAAAATCATCAGCATGACTGAACAGAATAACACTATTAATATACACATGATGATGTATAATACCACCACACTGCAACAAACACAACCCAGCAAAAAAAAAAAAAAAAAAAAGGTTTGCATGTCATTCATATCTTTAGATTAGACTTTAGTATAAGAGAAAGTATTTTATCATTTAGTGACAATGAATAATAATCAGATTGTAATGAATATTATAACATGTAATTACAGTACAAATAATTATCATGTATATATATATATATAAATTCAAACTGAATTATGAAAGTAATTATTATAAAGAAATAACATAGAGTGATAATTTTTGTGGGGTTTTATTTTGTTGTTGATTTTTTTTTTGTGTAAAAAAAAATTAGTTGCTGAATTTTCAATACCAAATATATATAATTTTGTTGAAAAAGAAATACTTCAATACCAAATATATATAATTTTGTTGAAAAAGAAATACTTTATGCATTACGGAATGATTTAACAGGTTTGATTATTGATAGATCAATATGTAATGTAACCATGGTACCTGAATTGTGCTCCATGAATTATTTTTATTAGGGTTTTGATTTTCTAACATGATCTTGATTACATTTAATGAATATAGTTTTTCACAGCATTCATGTGAACTGATAACAAGGGCAGAAGTTCATTAACTCTACAGCTGAAAACATTCCTCATCTACAGGCTTGTCATTGGAGACTACATCCTATCTGTTAGGAGTAACAACTATATTAATTTTAAAAAAAAAGAAATTTGCATGTTTTGTGTTGAAATAATGCTCAAAGAAGTTTCACTTTAAAACTAGGTCATGGCCATGAGAAAAAACCCACCTTTTTTTCATTGCATGTTTATTTTATTTGAAAAGATTTGAACTCCAAGCTGCTAGTTTCATGTTAAAAGAAGCCTAAATTTATGACGTGTCTGAAGTAGCCATGCATGATACAGGCATGTCTTGATTTGCTCTAATTACCACACAAGTGCATGAACAATGGCATGAAAGCAGACATGGGAAATTGCAAAACATTATTTTCAGTTTGAGCTCTTTTCTTTTTATAGTCTCTTGAAATATATTAATTTTGGCAGTGTCAATAAATAGATGAAAGTTTAAATGCATTTTCTATCCAAGTATTAATGTTTGTGACCCAAAAAATAGAAATATTTATTTATTTCATAAATTTGTGATGACTTGAATTTGCATAATATTGGTGTTATTGTTTTTTGCAAACAATATGAAAATTAATGTGATTTTTAAAAATCAAAGATCATTATATGTTATTTCATATGATCATAAATTCTAAATTTTGCCATATGAAAATACTGGTATGACGTGTGTGACTTCATTTCGCACTTTTTTTAACTGTATTTTCTGTCCTTTTTTTTCATTGATGAAAAAATACTTTAGACATTATGCCACATACATTTTTTGAACTACAATGAAATCTGAATACATCTATGTATAAACTTCATGTATAAAAAATGATCTTTTACAAAGATTAAAAAAAAATATGTACACATGTTTATTTGTAGGCTGCTGACATATAATGCTTCTTTTTTTTAACACAAATTGTATGTGTGTACAGTATACAAAATTGTCTGCAAAAAGCAGCAGATCTAATTACCAAATTCATACTTAAGGCGATGAGTTTAAGGATTGGATGCAGTTCGGTATCTAACTGTATGCCTAAATTATTTTTTGGCACTATCCCAATCAGACTTGGCCTAGTATTGGAAAATAGTCCAAATCTGATGTTTCTAGTTAGTTTATTCGTAAATTTTTTTTGTCTATTTCAACTTGGCTAGCATGTTCACTTCTCTCACATCCATTTCTGAATTAGATTTATATGGGGAAACTAAATGTGAATGGCTTACACCAGTCGGGGTAGTGACTAGTGCTTACCAGCTTTTACTAGCCTGATCCAATTTTGACCAGTGGACTGCTATTACTTTTGATGCACTCTAGTCCACTAGAAGGAGGAAAAGAGAAGCATAGGGTATATAGATATTAAGATTATTACCTTATCAAGAGACTCATTTTAACATTGCACAAAACATTTGTATCCATGGTGACAGCTTGTTCATAATACGAGAAATCAATATGGCAGACCTATTTCCTTGGGTTGGTACATTGTCACAGATCTTTGTTGTTTGACAGTGACTAGAATACTTAATGATACAAAATATGCTTTCAGTAACCAGATATGAATTTTGATATGTTTATTTTTCATAAATGTCTGAAATGTTTGATGTTTTTCATGCTTGTTTAATGATTTTTCCTTGTTTGTTTGGAAACAAAACTACAAGTATTGCCATATATTCAAACCCAGAAATTTTACCAGCTAGCTGAAAATCAGCTCCCCTGGACCATCTGATTCATTACCATGATTTTTTTTGGGATGTGGAACATCACCCAGTCTGTGGAGACACTAAATTAAATGCAGACAACTGTTAAACCCATGCTTTTTTTTTTTTTCTCTGGGTAAACAGTTAATGAAATTAATTTATGTCTCCATGAATAACTTAACCACTGGACTGACAAATATTATCAGCTTGACCATCAACACAGGTTGAATTTTATAAAAAATCACAGCTCAAGATGGTTGCCTTTAGGTTTTGAATATGGCTGCAGTTTTGAAGATTTTTTGTTTATTAGAATACGGGGAAAAGAAAAAGAAATTTTGGTTGAATAAGTTCTTCTATTAGTTTAAGTTTAATATTAAAAGCTAAATCTTTTTTTCCCCTCTTTTGGTGTGTTGTGAAGGATGAATTTAATCTTTACTAGTAGAAAACGTTTATTATGCTCTTAAAAAGGATAAACTATATTTTAGAATTTAAAAAAAAATATGTTTTAGAATCATGGAAAACAAAGAAACTTCCAGGGAATGTTCATATCCAGCCCCCATAGTTCCGGAGATAACAGGAATTCAGAAACGCCTTCAGAAATTGTGTGAGGAAGCAAGTGGAAATGCACAGGTTAGAAACTGCAGTAACCGTGAATATCAAAATAAACATATAATGTCCACATACCATGGAATAAAATGAATGTCGCTACAATGAAATTTTTGTGATTTTAGTTTTTATCACATTCTGTGTTTGTTTTACAGAATTTACATGTTTGTTTTGCTAAATTGAGATTGAGCCAACTTACTGCAGTGTGTAAAACCAGTTTTAAATCATGCAAAGGGACATACTCTTAAAAACTGTTTGCCAAAACAAAATAATTGCTTGGTTAATTATGATTTTAATAAATCTTATTTTAAATAGATTTTGAAAATAAGGGTTTAAACAATTCACTATAGACATGATACATTTTGTAATTCCTATTCTATCTATAAATAACTTGTGTACTTTCTGAACATGCCTGAGCTCTGCTCTGCAGTGTTTATTTTGTGACCTAGTTTTACATTAAAGCCCCACTTAGAGTTGCGGACATTTTGAGAGACATGGGGATCTCAAGAGATACAACCACCATTGATAGATTCTCTTCTGATTTGCTAGTAATAGGTGTTTCATAAAACTTGTCATATACTTTCATAAACTTGATTCAGACACATTATTATGTGTTGAAATTTTTCTGCAAATTCAGTGCATTAATGCATGTAATCCAAGAACGTTTGTGCTTAACACGCATACTTGTCTTAATGTTCTGAATAACAAAAATATGTTACGCATCATGAGATATTTTATGTAGCTACAAATCTTGCTGTACTGTACATGCTTACCCACAGAAGACAAGGAGCAGTTACCTACATAGTAATGGGGCCTAGTAGATAAAACCAGCAGGCTTTCTAATTGGCTATCAGTCAAGTTTAATGAAAAAAATATTGTCTGTACAAGGATGTGTTCAGATTGATTTGGCAGATTTATTGAAGTTGCTGACCACACCCAGTTAAAATTATCTTCATTCTGAAGGAAAGGTTCTTTTTAAAATAGATATCAGTATGATTGTGATGTATTGGAGAAGAATACACTTAAATAATGGTTATCTAAATGTATGAAATTATCGTTAAGTCAAACAAAAATTCCTACTGGATTTGAACTGGTGATCTCTCGTCCAGGGACATAACCACTGATCCAGGTAGTTCAACACAAAATTCAGCTAGAATAAGTTGACATGGGGTTAACACATATTAAAGTGTTACTTAGTAAGTAACTTATATTGTAAGAATTCGGTGCATGAAATTTAATGCACTTTTAATTCAAATGTCTTAGGCAACGCTGTAACTAATCACTGTTTTTCTGGACCTTTTGTGTAAATAACTTCAATGACATTCATTTTTAAACCCCCAAGATGTTAGGATATTGTTTTTGGAATCTTTTGAACTCTGCAGGATACAGAACTTCATGCATGAATTAAAAGGTTAAGGTCAAAACTTTTAAAATGCAGTACAGATTACTGTCATTGATTCCAGATGATGATGTGGTACAAGTATGAATATTACAGAGTCCTATATTTGAAAGACTACCCAGTACACATGTACTATGTATAGAGGATCTTGAATGAGTGCTTATGGCATATGCACATGAAATGAGTTGTCTGGTTTTTTTTTAAATTTTATATTTCCCGAGCCTTGGCAAGGGAAATATTTAAACCTGGCAACGAATTTCATAAGTTTTATATGCCATAAGCATGAGTGTAAAATTCTATATATCACACAACTCTCAATAAACGCATTTTTAAGTTACTTTCCATTTCATGTGATTGTTTTCATTTCGAGGTCAGCCTAGCCTCAATGCACTGTCTCAAAAATGTCCTCGAGCGCAAGAAATAAGATCTAAAGATAAATTATACGTCAACGTGATAGCTAAATTGAAATTTTAATCTTAAAAATCTTAATATCAAGTGATGTAATTATTTTACAACAACAAATGAAACAGGAATAATTATGATAGACTTGAATAACGTTTGTAGAAAGTTGACAATTTTGTATCTATCTATGTCAGCATGCACAATTTTACATTTTTCACGTTATTGTTTGACGTAATTTGCTTTGTCACGGTTTGGGGAATTAAACTTAGCCTGCAGTCTCTTGAAATTTCTGTTTTGAAATGTTTCAATGCCGCTTATTTTAACTTAGTAAAAAACACAAACTTCTTTTGGAACAACTTTGATTACAATTGCATGCCCTTTGCTATCAATTTTGACACAGTTGCCAACTTCAAAGTTTTTATTTATGTGTCACATAAATACATGTAATTGACCTACATGATTTACATAATTATTAACCTGTGCTACAAGTTCATATCGATTTTCCGAACTCGCATTAGGAACCCTGAAATAATACTTTTGTGTGATAAATCTGATTATTTACTTGGCCATGACTTTAGGACCACTTTATTTATGATATGACAATTGAAAATCTAAAGTTGTGTATTTAGATATTTAGACAATTGAATTTTAATAAAAATTAAATTTTATTGAAAGTGCATAGTTATAAATGTTTAGAAAGGTATCAAAAGTAAGACAAAAGCTGAGACTAAACCTTGATATTTAAAAACCTGTATATATAGTAAACAGGCCAATATTGTGTTGTTTATCAAGATGCATCATTTCTACGCATTTACCTGTATATTTCGAAGGGAAATTCGTATGGTGTGTCATGATCACGCATTCTGCGAAATTCTGAAAATCTAGAAACAGAGTTGGTAATTTATTTGGATGTTACTTCTCTAATCTAGGACATATGTGTATTACAATAGTTCTCAATAGAAAGCTCTCCTTTAGGTGGGAAGGAATTTGAAATGAATTTGATAATGTATTCACTTGATTACTGGTAAAATTGAAGGTAGTTCTAAACATATGTCATTGAAAGAAATTTATGTAGGTTCAATTTTCTGGCTGGCATGTAGAAGCCTTTGATGAACAAAATCCATGAAAAATTCGTATTCATTTGATAAAATCTTGTTTTAAAAAAAAACTAAGAAAACAAATTAGTATTTGAAGTTGACAGTTTGTCAAGGGGCTGTACAAGATATGAATGCAAGTTTTGAAATGCATCCTAGTCATTTTCCTTTGGAGAACACTGGTATGAAAGAAATTTATTTGCACATATGATTGGACAAACACAGTATAAATGTCTGTTGTTACATGTAGTTATGTAAATGTACAGTATGTTTCATGGAGTTTGTCATTCATTTTTAAATACTTGAATCCGGATCAAAGTCAAGATAGAAAAATCAGTAATAAAATTGAAAACAACAACCAAACAAATTTTTGCTAAAATTGAAAACAACAACAAAACAAATTTTTGCTTAATCTCCGATTTCTTTGATGTCAAGCTTTTCAGTATATTTTAACTAGGAAATATTATTTTCAAAATGTCAAGCTTTTCAGTACATTTTAACTAGGAAATATTAACTTCAAAATAGGCATTTTAAAGATATTCAGTATTTTCATGATATTAGAAAATGTATTTATTTCAGTAATTTTCTTTATTTCCTATGGATACATTCAAACAGATCATGCTTTTCATGTTATGTTTCATTGTCTACCATTCTGATAGCTGCCTTACTCTGTGTCAATCAAACAACCAAATGATCAGTAGGAGTCGCTGTATCATAAAGAGCTGAGAATTAGATGTTTGTGTATCAAGTCAAATGAATAGTACGGTAATTGTGATAATAAGTCATATTCAGTGATGTATTATTACATGTACGTATTGTCATTACTCCTACAAGTAAGAGCTTCAGTTAATGCCCCTATGCTCCTTATATTCCTTGCGGCATTAAAAAAGTTTTTAAACATTAAAATGAAATGACAGCTCGGATAAAAATTTACAATGATAACATAGTAAAAAGTATCACGACTGAGTCTCTAGCTGGTTTGAAACTGAAACTATTTTCTTACAACAAAAAAATCCATAGATAAATATAATGAATTGAAATTTTTTGATTCCAGAATTTGCCAGAGATTGTAGTTCCACCAGAAGCAAAATCCAAAAAGAAGAAGAAGAAAAAGAAAAAGAAAAATGCATTCGAAGATGAACCAGAGGATTATGTAGACTATTCTGAATCCGATCCAGGTATCCAGGTTATGGAGTCTGGAGCCATGGGATTTCCTCCAATGAATGTTTTAGAATCTGGAGCAATGGGATTTCCACCAATTCAGATGGAGTCTGTGCCATTGGAGTCCACATCCCAGGAAGCAACAGAGGAAACCCACATGGAAATGCCCCCTGAGGAAGGAGGTCTTGCATACCCATTAGAAGAAGGTGATTTTTCACAACACGGGGGTGGGATTAGGGGGCATGGTAGAGGTCCATTCAGGGGAAGGTGGAGGGGAAGGAGAGGTTACAAACAAGGAGGAGGTCCACCATTTCATGCTCCCCCGGGACCTGGTGGAGCCTTCACACCCCCACCATCACAGTATTCTGGTATGGAAGGATCATATTATCAAGGATACCAAGCACATTATGACCCATCCTACAACTATGACTATTCACAATATTATGGTCAGGGTGGGCCTCCTTCACAATACGGGGGACTTCCGGTGAATCCTCAGGGGCCAGGTTACGTACCTACTGACACTTCTGGATGGGATCAATCTGCATGGGGATACCAAAACCAGCAGATGTCGATTCCATATCCACAACCAGTCGATCCAAATCAACAAAATCCGCTTCTTCCACCAGTACCAGTAGAACCACAAGCAGTAACCATGGCAAATCAACCTGAAAAGCAGCTAGTGGTGGGACCTAGTCAGCAGTTACCAAACATTCCTTTACCACCACCACCCTCCGAACCACCGTCCTCCATTCCTCTTCCTCAACCGTTTCCTCAATCACAACCATCAGCATCTGATATTCCACTGCCACCATCTGATATACCCATGCCTCCTTCAACAATGCCAACAGACATACCATCCAATCAAATTACAAAGGACATGGTCGACTTAGATAAGGATGTTTCTGTACTCAGGAAGGAAGCTCTAGCTAGTATGGATGTGCCAGCGTTATCGCCTGCTGAACCTGAAGAAGTAAAAAATGTGTCAGAGTGCGTAATGCCGTCTGGAGAGAAGGCTCTAGTGGTAGATACAACTCCAATAGTGGGACTGTCACCAACTGCTGAACTCTTGGAGACAGAGACTAAACAAATCTGTGATAGTAAATTACTGCATCATACAGTGAGTGATTTTAAACCAGGAACTAGTGAAAGTGGTAGTTCTGAAAGTAAAGGTGACTCTTGTGTATTTAAAGACAATATTATTGAGAGTAAAGATGCTGAAGATTCTGAAAAGAAAGATGACAATCAGAGTAAACCTCTCGTAAAAACTACAGCACAAATGCTTCTAGAGAAAATTGCGATGAAAAAGAAGGCAACAGAAACAACAGAATCAGCAGACGTGATAGAAGCGGTTGCAGATGGAACAAAACGTAAAACTTTAAAGCCAGGCTCAAAATTTCTCCTGCAGCAGTTAAAACAGGATGCAGGAAAAGTCCAGTTCAGTGTCAAACACGGAATAACTGGACCCAAAAAAGGGAATGCTCTGCAAAAGTCTGAGAAAACTGAAACAGAAGACATTTCTAAATACAAAAGTGGTGCCCGAGAATTGTATAAGCCATCTGATCAAGATAAGGTGGAGTTACTGCTGGAGACTATGACACCAAGACAGAGAGATTCATACTTACGTTATCAAGAGCAGAAAGAGCGTGAGGCGAAGAGAGAGGAAAGGCGTCGACAGCGTGAACTAGAGAAACAGAAGCAGGAGGAGAAAGACAAGGACGTCAGACGGAACAAGACTGAAAGCATTGAAAAGGAGATGGACATATCAGACATTCAAAAAGAGTCGTCAAGTCCCCAAAGAGATCATGCACATGAACAAATTGTTGTGGATGACAAAAACGATGACAGGAAAAGTGAAGAGAGGACTAAGCAACTAAATAGTGAAAATAGTGTGGGAGTGAAGGAAAAAGACTCGTATAATCCAAGCATCAGATTTGATAGCGACATAAAGAAAGATAATGATAGTACACATCCGTTAGCTTTATCAGGCATGGACAATCAAGACAAACAGACCATCATAACACAATCCAGCATGTTGCATCAGACTCTACATTCAACAAGTGTATTATCTCCAAAGCTAGACACAGAAAATGGTAATTCTAGTCAAACTGTACCTTCTAAAGTTCACAGAGTCGAAGGCGTTACCATTAATCAGTCAAGTGAAGGCACACAATCTGATAAGTCTGATAAGAAAAAGAAATCCAGGTGGTCGGAGGCAGAGATGGACATCTCATCATCAGCGAATGTTTCCGCAGTCATTGGTGGAGTTCCTGCAGCTGTTCCCATGCCAACTGACATGGAGGTGTATTCCCCTGACCATCCAACAGGGTCGCCTCAGACCACAATAGTTACAGGTAATGATTGGATTATCAGCAGGTGAAATTATTCAATTTGGTTATATTTTTGTAATCAATTTAGATTTGTGCACTAAAGTGTATTAAATGTTCACTGGGTATCAAAAGTGTAAGCCCTGTGCATGTTGTGATCATTGTGTCTATTCGTCAACACACTTATAGCTCACCTGAGCTAAAATTCTGATTGAAGTTTGTCTGTTGTTTGTCAGCTTTGCATATTTTGTACTTTTCAATAATTACAGGACCAATTTCAACCTAATTTGACACACTGCATCATTTGGTTAATTTGGATTCCAGCAGTTTGTTTAAATGAAGGGTTATTCCCCTTTCGAAGGAAATGTAACCAAAAAAACAAGAAAAAAGATAGGATGCTTTAGAACCACTGTACCCATTGTCAAAAACCATGCATATTTTTTCCATTCACACATTATTGCCATAGTTAATGATCAAGAAAGCCCAAGACTTCATGAATATTTATGTTCATATATCAACCAAGCTCCCATAATTTTTTGAATGAAAAATTGTGTGGCATGTAGCGGAATAATCCAAAGATTGCTGATTGGGAAAAACTGACATAATAGCCAATCAAAATAAGTTTATTGATACAGACTTTGCAAGCATAGCCTCTGTTATTAAGGTGGATTTCATTTGATATATATATAGCAGTATACTTAGACTGATCTGTAAACTTTTATTGTCTGTTATTATTTGTAAACAAATGCTACACATTTACCTGTGTATGCAGCCATAAAATATCGAAATCTGTTACCATGACTGTGATTGGTCAATAAATGATTGTGTCATTTCATAAATATTCATGAAAATCAAGGGTTTCGCTGATCATACAGCCACAGTTTGAAGTAGGGTGGGTACTCACAGACTCCGTAAGCGTGGCTAGCAACAATGGACTGATCCAGAAAAGACAAAACTTGAATGAAAGCTTTCTTATATAACAAAGAAACAACTTTGTTTAAACATAATAGTAATAGTATAGAATCAAGTTTGCAGAAACTAGTTTGCACTAAGACCCTTAGGACCCAGGCAATCACAATAGAGTTGGAAATTGACATAAGAATATTTATTGGAAATTTTTTTATAACTATCCTCAAGAATCACAGCATGTCAAATTAGTATACAAGCATAGGACTATGATTGTTTTGTTCACACAGTGATCCCTGACCCTTGGCAAGGTAACAATAGGAAAACAAAGATTTACATACAGTTAAGAATATACTCAAGGAAAATTCTTGAAAATCATTTTTCAAAATCCTCGAGGGTATGGTTTTTCAAATTGATGACGAGTTTTTCACATCATTATCTCATATGACCATTTTGGGACTGTAGGAGAAAATTCTGATTTATAATTGGGAATATATTAGGAAATTTCTTTCATAATTCTTTGCAAGAACCACATAGATACAATTGGTCAATTTAATATGCACAGTATTTTCTTGCAATGTTAATTTGAGTTTGTTTTCACCATGGCCAGGGCATGGCCACATCATTGGGATTATATTTTGTATAGGAAAATGCAATTGCTTATGTGATCAATATTGTCCTTGGTTCTATTTCCCCTGTGTCTAAAAGATTTTTATCGATAAGATTTACAGGGTAAAAAATCCCATCTCTATTAGTGAAAAGTGTTAATGTGTATTATTCTACATATTTGCTATTGAGATTTTTTGGTTCATCATAGCTTTTCTAAGAACCAATTTCCCAAATGTTTTAAATGTAAATGTTAAGATTATCATTTATGACCATGCCGACTAGTATTTGTGTTTTTGGTACATACATCATTAGTGGGTTATATTGCCAATGTTAATGATGTATATATGTAACATACACATGTACATTTCTGTATGGTTACCATGGTTACAATACCTAAACAATGAAATGTGGTTTTCTTGTCATTATTGGGAATATGACGGATACTGGTATTGTAGGAAAAATAAATGACACTTTATAAATGCCAAATTTCCTACATTGCTTGCAACTGTCATTTTCCTCCGTGATGATAAAAAAAAAAAAAACCACATTTCTTTTTTATCTACCCTCCACAAACAAAGTTGAGGGGGATATATTGGTTTCACTCTGTCCATCCATTCACAGATACATATTGTTGGGAGATTTTCTTGGAGACTGTTCATTAACTTTGTTTCAAATTTTGTGGAAATGGTGTATACTATATATGTAAACTTATGCACCAGGTATTTTGAGATTGAATCGTTTCGATTTTGAGAAAGTTATGACCATTTGTAGTTATTTTTCATGATATTTCGGTACATTCTGCCAGTATCCCCCCCCCCCCCCCCCCCTCACACACACACAAACAACTTCTGGTGGTTTATATCATTTGTGAAGTTTGGGAGTATATTGATTTTAATACATCAGTCCAGGACCTCTCGACTAAAGTTGAGGGAATATTGTTTTCGTCCTGTCTGTTTAAATCTTTAACCTCGCTGGTATCTTTTGAATGGTGAGTGATAGGGCTCTCATATTTCAAAATATGAACAGTCCTTTGTTCTAAAATTTTTGACCTTGTGACCTTGACATTGGAGTTTGACTTACTTTTAATAAAAGTTAACCTAAGCCATATCTCTTGAATTATTTAAAGTTGTATGGTCCGATGTTCATCTGTTATTTTATTTTCAGTGTACAGAATTACTTTAATGCAGCTGAATTTTTAGAATTAATAACTTACCCTTAATTAAATGCTTGAAAACATTTGCATGTGAAAGGAAATAGTGAGAAGATTATTCAAAAAGTAAATATACTGGGAACCCATCCGCTTGTGGTGGGAACACCTGCACATGTGCATTATATTTGTTGTAAGTAGATCGATCATATCCAGGTAATTCTGCTATCTGAACTTTTTTTTCTTCTTTTGTTGTTCAAATGTATGATCTGTTCTTTTAGGACTGAAGTCGCTTCTCGCCGGTTCGAAGCCAAGTTTTGTCTAAGTCTGTTAGGCATCTACAAATATCCCCACGCACTTGAGGGGAATCCCAACATGTTATAACTCAGATGCAACTGTCTAAATTTAGGTTTGATAGAGCATAAAGCAACATATGACTAAGAGGTATTGACATTTTTATTTCTCTTAAACTTCTGGCAGAGTCCTGTAGTAACAAGATCCACAGATAAGACCACCGATAATCTGACCTCTGGAAGTCTGACCTGGACACGTGACTGTCGCTTGATTTACATTAGTGACTGTTGTTTTTAAACACCAAGAACAAGGTACGATTGTATACATAAAAAGGCCCAAAAAATTTCTCTCTATAAAATGTGTCTGGAATTAACCTTAATCAGCGTTTTAAGAAAGTAAAATATAGGCCAGGTATACTATGTCAACAAAATCAGAATGATATTCCTAAATGGATAGCATTATGACATCATGAATAAGACATTTCCCGCCTTTTTCTCAAAATAAGCCTGAAAGCTGTCAAATGTCATACAGATTATTGCTCAGGAAAAGATGTGCGCATTTGTCGAGCAAAATGAAAATGATATATATTGTGTATTATTTTAATATGAAAAACATACTTCAATATGAATTTGCTCGACGCATGCACTGTATGTTTTCTGAAAGGAAAACCGCCAGAATTTGTGGATATTTTCATTGAAAATAGCATTTTTGCAATTTTATGCCAACTTCAAGCTCTCGTCCTATGACACAAATCATTTTGCTGATCAAACTGAGCGAATTTTGTGTTTGCTAATCTATTCCTTATTTGAATGCCAGGGTGTGAGCTCCAAGTGAAATCATCGATATTTTGGGCCAGATGACTTTAGAAACTGTACCTACTTCTTTAAAATCAAATAATTCTGGTTAAAACAGATGAAATAATGTATGCCATGTCATACAGCCTTATAAATACATATGTGCGATAATTTACGAGTGTTTTTACAAGATGGACAAAATCTATATTCAGACCATACAACTTTCATATTTTGTATATAGATTCTTTATAAGACCTTTTATTTGATACCAAGATATTTGATCTTGTGACTTTGACCTACTATTAATAAAAGAATTAACATAGGCAATATCTACTAAATGTTTTGATGCCATAATTTCAGATCTTGTGCCCCTGACTTTAGAATTTGACTCAAGTTTCAAACTTTTAACCAGAACTTGGACCTTGCTTGTAACTTTTGAAGATGGGTGATAGGAATTTCGTATGTGCATTCCATGTGGCAAGACCTTTGTTTTGTTTCTTTGTTGCCACCTGGGGCACAGTCAGTGTTTCATAAACACATCTTGTTTTAGGATATTTTTGTACATTCTGCTAGTATCCTCCACAAAAGTGTATTGGTTTCATTTTTCTCTGTCTTTTCATCCACCCATCTGTTTATTGGACAAGATTACTACTTCTGAAAAAAAGAATACACTTCTGAATTTGAATTTTCTGTCCTTTTCTTTCTATGATGACTTTATCTCAATTTTGGCAGGGTTTTCAACTCCCTTTATAAATCACTACGTGTACATATATGTTGATTGCTTTGACCTTTAATTAATCATTATTAACTGTCTTTATCAAGAAAACATATTCACAGTCAGCTATATTTTGAACCATAAACTGCACTGATTTCCAGATATTTACTTGCCTCTGTGGTCTAGGGAGCTGTAATTTTAACTAGTCAGCTATGAATTTACTAGTGTCAGGCTTGTGGATTTGAGCTTATTTTGAATCCTGAAGTTGATGACCTATATTGTGCAACTCAAAATTTTCACACCATGAATTCTAATAAAAATCAAGGTCAAAGAAATTTAGTGTAGCCTATAACTTGTACTGTTAACATGAGAAATGTTGAAGTTAATGTCTTTCTGCTCTTCAGTTATACATGTACAATATTTCAAATCTGCCCCAATATGGATGAGCCCTACAGGGGGTCCTGTATGACAAGTCTAGTATATGTATACGCATCTAGGGAACAACTGAACTGACTGTAGAATGCATTTGTAAGTTTATGTTATACACATTTACAACCATGTTATGTATAAAAAAAAATGTGAACACTAACTATGAAATGAAACAGCAAAGAAAGGTGGTCACATGAATTTTTGATTGGCGGAAAAGTACACAGTTTCTTTCTTTTGGGTTATTTGGAAAATACTTGTGAAAATTTGCAACTGGATTTTTATTAATTTTTTTTTGTTTGGTTTTTTTTTGTTTGTTTCTTTTATATTCTTTGCTAAAAATGAGAAACTGATATTTTAGATGAAGGAAAATTTACATACATTGGTGATTTTCATGTTTCGCAGGCGACAGGTGGCCCACCTGGGTTGTGGTTTCGCATCGTGTTGTGGAAGTCAGACGGGTTCGATCATAAGTTCCAGATAGCTTAGTTGGTAGAGCACTTGACTAGAAATTCAGGGGGGCTGGGTTCAAACCCCAGTCTGATCCGCTGCATTTTCTCCCTTCCTGTTACAGTGTCAAGTATCTTACATTTAATGGCGACAAATGTAGTTTTCTTAGGATGTATAGAGGAAATCTTGCTTAGATGTAGATATTTGTAAATATTATGATCTAGACCAAGAGCATGATGAAAGCCAGTGATCATTATCTGGCAGTTTTAAGGTACATGTATATTGTTTACGATTTTGGGAATCTGTTCCTTTTCATGCTGATAAAGTTTTGGTGACAGAATAAATTGCCTTTGAACATGGTCCCCAGTGAACAGCAACAGTTAAACTTCATCAGATAAAATTTTAACTTATAAAAGTATGAGTATTACTTGATAAAAAAAAAAAAAAATTAAAACTTAGTTATTGCTTGTTGCAGGTAAGTTTGCTGAACCATCTTTGATTTATTGATGAAAAGTACATTTGTACACTTGTATTTAAACTTGGATGTCATTACACAAATGAACAATGGTAACTGGAGGTAGGACTAAGATGGTTCTCTCTGGTCAAAACGCCTATCAATTATTTAATAACAGTGCATTATGCAAAGCCTGCAGACAAATTACTGGCCCAGCAGAGAGAAAATCAATAGGACAGTGATTTAGGAAGTTATGAAGTGGTGAATCATTGCAGAGATGTAATCACTGAATAGTTAGAACGGGTTGAAGTCAGTGTTCTTTTTCCCTTTCCTTTCATTGACTATTTACATGTATGATCAGGTTTTCGAATCATGTATCACATTTTAAATTGCTGGCATTGTTAATGGAAGATTCATACCAGACATGGCAGAAAATTTATATATCATATTTCTCTCTCTTTGTGTTCTTTTCAAAATTTATTTGTACATTTTTTCACAATGCACATTTTATTTATTTTGGGGGCCATAATTTCATATAAGCAAAAGAAATTCTAATGCAATATGTGTGAAATGAATTTGAATATTTCAGTGGTGATTTTTATGTACTGTTAAGCTGTTGTAGTCATTTTGGTAACAATCAACAAATATGACGTTGGCAGCTTAAAACCCTTTAAAAACTAGGAAAAATTGTCTTCAAATCTTGAAAAATGAAATTATTAATTGAAGACTAATAAAAAGACCATATCATATGCCAAAAATAATGTTGTATTTTATGCAGATTCTTTATTGGTAAATGGTGTGGAGTTGTACAGAGAATATGAACTGATAGAATCAGATAATTGGATCATTCTTATAATTTTTCAGGGGATTTACAAAAGTACTCTCCAGAAAAGCCAACCGGAATGGAATACTCCCCTAGTCATCCGACAGAGGATTACTCACCCAGCCGGCCAACAGACACCCCTAGTCCCCGCCAGCCAGCTCAGGAAAACCAGCACATAGAGGTCAAAGACTATGTCACAACATCTGATACTCGAACAAATGACCAGCCCTCTTCTGTTTCAGGGGAACAATTAAACAAAGAGTGTGAAAACATTGGCACATCCAACACTAAATCGAAGAAAAAGAAATCCAAGAAAAAATCTAGAGCTGATGATAGGTCATTGTCTGGATCTCCTAAAGGAAGGAAAAAGGAGAAAAAGAAAGAAAAATCTGGAAAAGTGTTTCCTCAAGTAAAAGCAAGTTTTTCCTGGGATAGTGATGACAATTTGGAACAGTCATTTAGTGATACAAAACATTACAGTCGCTCTAGGAGTAGATCACATGATTCTGTGGATAGTAAACAGAAGGAGAAATCTTACAAACATGACAAAAGATTGAAATCTCCAAAACATAAAAAACATTCTCGATCAAGAAGCAGGTCCGTGGATAGTAGATCCCACAAACGTTCAGTGACACCAAAAAAAAGAAAGTCTCGTTCACCCACACCAAGAAAACGAAAGTCTATTTCACCCACACCAAGAAAACGAAAGTCTATTTCACCCACACCAAGAAAACGAAAATCTCGTTCACCCACACCAAGAAAACGAAGGTCTCGTTCACCCACTCCAAGGAAACGAATGTCTCGTTCACCCACACCAAGAAAACGAAAGTCTATTTCACCCACACCAAGAAAACGAAAGTCTATTTCACCCACACCAAGAAAACGAAAATCTCGTTCACCCACACCAAGAAAACGAAGGTCTCGTTCACCCACTCCAAGGAAACGAATGTCTCGTTCACCCACACCAAGAAAACGAAAGTCTATTTCACCCACACCAAGAAAACGAAGGTCTCGTTCACCCCCTCCAAGAAAACGAAAGTCTCTTTCACCCGCACCAAGGAAACGAAAGTCTCGTTCACCCACTCCAAGGAAACGAAGGTCTCGTTCACCCACTCCAAGGAAACAAAGATCACGTTCATTGACTCCAAGAAAATGTAGATCTCGCTCAGCAACACCAAGAAAACGTAGGTCTCGCTCAAAGTCACAAAGCAGATCACTGGACACAAAAGACATTGATAGGAAATCTAGTGTAAAATCGAAAAGTAGGTTTTCTTCAAAACATAAAAGCAGATCAAGAAGCAAGTCTCCATCAGTGGATAGAATTCCTAGAAAAGATAAATCTGTGATAAAGACTTCTAAAAATAGATCAAGAAGCAGATCTGCAGATTCCTTTGAAGAGGGTGGGAAAAGGAAGATGTCGAAAAACAGGTATTCATTCCAACACTCTAAATCAAGAAGCAGGACAAGAAGTAGATCACATGACTTGGAGAAAGACAAATCTTCCAGAAGATCATCATCTCCAAAATACAGAAAAAAGTCTCCACTCAGCCGATCCAGAAGTAGGTCATGGGAAAGGAAAGATGGGAAGAAGAGGAAATCCAAGAAAAAACATATGATTTCCCCATCATTAAGCCGATCTAGAAGTAGGTCTATGGATAGTTCTAGAAAACGTAAAGATGAGAGAGACAGAAGTGGATCCATCTCGCCCAAACAAAATAAATCAGAGAGAAGGAAGAAAAAGCAAAGTCACTCTTCTGACAGATCAAGAAGTTCTTCTCCAGTATACACAAAACCAAAGAGGAACAGAACAGCAAGCAATAAACAATCAGAATCACCTTATTCTATGAGGAGAGGGAGACGAGAATCACCTCAGCGAATAGAAGATAACACTGTCTCGCCATATAGACGAAGAAGAAATTCAAGCTCATCAGAATACAGCAAAGTATCTTCCTCTAGTAAAAAGACTAGTTATAGAAAAAGTTCTTTATCACCGTACCAATCGGATGAGGATAAAAGACGAAAGTCTCCAAAGAGAAAATCAAAGAAATCCAAAGGTAAATCACCAATTAGAGACTCAATTCCAAAGGAATCGTCAAAAGACTCAAGATCAGTGTCTCCAAAAAGAGAGTGGGAAAGGGAAGCCCATGAAGGATTTGAAAAAGAAAAATCTCCAGAAGTGATGAAAGAGACCAGGGCTCCAATATCTTTCAAAATGAACATTAGTAAGCCAATGAAACAAGAATTACCATCTCTTGGTAACAAATTGGATGATAACATTGGTAGGGATGCAGACGGAAACAATGAGGAAGGAAGTGCAACAGACTTGGGTGAAAATTTGAGACAGAGAGAGAAACCTGTTGAGAAGAAATCAGAGACGCAATCCAAATTATCTGAATCATCAGTCCCTTCTAGTGCTTCCACTCACTCACCTGTCAGGTCACCAGCTCAAGATGTATCCAAGAGCAAGTGTGAGGACTCAAATGAGGAACAGAAGTTGTCTAAAAAGGCAAAAAAGGCTGCAAAAAAATCCAAGAAAAAGGCTAAAAAGATTGCTAAGGAAAAATTACTTGGATCTTCAAATTCTTCCCTAAACGTCAGTACTGAAAGTATGGATGTTGATGAAAATTCACCAGATAAGGCTTTAGATAGTACAAAAGTGGAAGACAGGAGTGAAGGAGTACAACAAGATTTAAGTTCTACAAATGATGCATCAGATAAAGTTTCAAGTCCAGAGAGTAAGAACGTCAAGAGGAGATCATGGAGATCCAAAGCATCAAACAGTGACGAAGACGCACAAAAGGCTTCACCAGGGCAAGGTTCTGCTGAAAAACATGAGAAAATCAGTGTTTGTGCTATACCTTTACCAGGACAAGAATCTAGTAAGAATCTTGTGAAAAAATCATCAATTTCAATCTCTAGTCCTCGAGATGAGAAAGCAGAAAAATTTGATTCATCTTTGACTGATCTCTCTTTAATTCCTATGCCTGGTGAAATGGCTGCAATCGGGAAGGAATTCAAAACTGCTGCAAGTGATACGTCTTCTATAACCACCCCAGAGAGTCAGTCTGTTGGAAAAGAGGATGTAGAAGAAAATCCAGGGCAGAATGAAAATACAAAACCCAGTGTTACAAAGAGTGAAGATTCTGATGTGATGAAAAATACTGAGGAGGTAGGTTTATCTCTACCAGAGCAGATATCAAACCCTGTAGATGTATCAGAAGTAAAGGATGGGAAAGATAGCAAGCAGTTAGCGAAATCCAGTAACACAAATGAGGAGAAAATTAAGAGAGAACTGAAGAAGCTCAACATAGATATGGTCAAAAGTACATTTGACCTTGAAGGAGAACAAGCCAAAAGAAGGTCAAGGAGGTCATGTAACTCAACCGAGAAAGAAGAAGAAAATGAACCCATTGAAGCAAGCAAAAGGACAACTCGAAGGCGATCCAAGGTATCAATAAGCACAGAAGATCTGTCAGAAAGCGAAAATTCTCAAACTGAGGCTACTGGTTTTCAGAGTTGTAGTGATACAGAGAAACCAAATATTGAAGTTGTGCAAGAAATACCAGATGCAGTAAAGGAAAAACCAGCGAGAAGAAGAAAGAGTAGATTTAGTGATGTCGATGACAAGACTGACAATTCGATTTCTTTAACTCCCGAGAATAGGAGTGAACCAAGCATGATAGACATGTCGCCAGACCCTGATAAATTACCAAAAGTTAGTGTAACATTGGAACCAATAAGAATAGAGATGGGCAACATTAGGACACCTATTAAATTTGCTCTTGCAAATGTAACACAAAGCATTGGAAAAGTGAAATGGGATGAGGAGGAAGGAGATTCAGAGAAGGAGACAGAAGCAAGCTTTAAGTTTGTTCCAGATGAAGAGGATCCCGAGATCAGCTTTAAAGTTAAAGATGATGATAAGAAAGCAAAAACAGAGACTGGAAAAGAGGGTAGTGTAATAGAAAGCATGCCAGAAACTACAGCAAAAGATAATGTACCATTAGTTGTAACATATCCTAGGCTGTCCATGCCAAGTGTTTCTTCATCACGGTCTTCAGAAACAACAAAAAAAGAAAGTATAACATCAGAAAAAGAGGACATATTTCAAATCGCTTTGAGAAAAGCAAAGGAATTAACAGATAGTAAAGTAATGATGAATATTGAAAATAAAATTTTAAAAGTTCCAACTGGGGAAGACAATATTGAAACTGTTGACATGGAATGTGATTCCAACTCGAACAGTCAGGAACCCTTCATCTTTGAGGGGAATGGAAATCATCCACAAAGCCCAGCTACAACACTACCTTTGACAACGTTCCCCAAATTTACTGGGGGCTTTTCTCTAGAGAGCATGATTCCAGATTTTGGGATGCCACTAAAAGATGGACCATCCACAGAAAGAAAGCCTAATCCACCAGCTCCTGTGCCTCCTCCAATGGACATTCCGCTACCGCCTCGCAATCCACCTTTACCACCCCAAATTCACATTCCTCCACCGCGGCCAGTGATGCCACCGCCCCAGCCAGTGATGCCACCAGCATTTTTACACTCTGTACCTTTAAATCAACCACCAATTATACCATTACCAGTAAGGGCACCTTCAGGGGTACTTGCACCAGTTTCCATTTCACCTATGACTTATCCCCCAATTGGTACTCCTTTACCCCAATCCACGTCATTGCCTGTTCTACATACAGACATTCCATTACCTCCTCCCCCTCCTGACAAATCAGCTATAAAGGAAGACAAGTCATTGATTATCTCTCCTGCAGCTAAACCACCAAATCCTCCAACGGATATTCCTATGCCTCCAGAAAAGACCAAAAATGTAGGAAATCACCCGCATATTTTTTCGCTGAAAGATATACCAGCTCCACCCAGTAAGGAAACAGTTGCACAGAAAGATGTCTGTTTTTCCATGTCAACAGCCGAGACTTTTCCACGCCAGGAGGACATTCCTCTTCCATCAGAAATGATCAGAAGAAAAGTCTCAGAATTACAAGAACCCATTAAAATTGTCCCTTTTGAAAAGCAAAGAACACAAACTCCAAAGCAACAAAGTGTGTCACCAGAAAGAGAAATGATTACTGTTGAAGCTACTATTGAAAATATTGCTATCTCATCAATTAATACACCCTCCACTAGGCAGAGTGTAGACACTATTAAAGTAGAGTTCACAAGTGGTATGAAACCACAGGAGAAAGAATCTGATGAAACAGGTGCTGAAAATGTCAATGAATCAAAAGACACTGAGAAGTCTCCCTCTGTAGACATGGCTATACTGCACAAGACATCTGTTGAGTTGTCAAAACAGGCTTTATTAGCAAGAATCAGTGCTAAACCAAAAGAGAGCATGAAGGAAAAAAAGATATCAATTGGGAGAATTTCTCGCACTCCACTTCCAGAGAAAAGTACAGAAAAATTGAAAGATGAATCAGAAATGAGTGTAACCATGAAGAAAACCCCAATGATAAAGATTGGTCCCATCATGATGAGTAAAAATAAAGACTCGGAGAGTGCTTTTGGTGAATCATCTGAGGATGGAGAAATCAGATCGGAGTCGGAAAATGAAATTAAGAGAAGACGAGGCACAATTGAGTTAGATCATAGCATACCCATTTCTCCCTTGGTAAAAGTAAAACCTCGGGAAGATTTAAATCCAGCTTCATCTGGCTTTGGATTAATGCCAAAGAAAGTGATAGACTCTTCTGTGTGGATGTTAGAAAATCCTTTACCAGAAGTTACAAATCCTGTTTCAAGTGCTTCAGAATCTGAGGACTCTAAGCTTGATGACAAAGAGTATATTAAGAAAGTGGATGAATTTCTTAAGAAAGTGGAGAAGCCAAAAACAACAGTAGAAAGAAAGTTTGATGAATTCTTGGAAAAAGTCAGAAAACCCAAGTTAGACACACAAAGTTTGGAGGAAAAAGTTGATGAATTTTTGAAGAAGACTGAAAAGAAGGACACCAAAGGCAGCAGCCATGATGACTATAAACATGATAAAAGTAGCAAGCATGACAAAGATGATTATGATAGATACCGGGATAGAGACAGAGATCGCAAAGACAAAGATAGGGAATATAGAGAAAAGGAGAGAGACCATAGAGAAAAGGACAGAGAATATAGAGGAAAGGACAGAAAATTTAGAAATAGAGAATATGATGACCGACATCGAGATTATGGGGAGAGACACAGGGAATATGATGAGAGGCAGAAAAGGAGGGATAGGAGAGGAAGTAGAGAGCGGAGCAGATCACGAGAGAGGTACAGAGAGAGGGGTAGAGAAAGATCGAGAGAGAAGAGCAGAAGTCGCTCGAGGAGCAGAAGTAGAGACAGGGATAGGCGGTATTACGAGAAGAGGTCTAAGAGAAGTAGACATGAAAGGGATGAGAGAAGACACAGAGATAGCAGTGATGAAGAACGATCTCCAAAACACAAATCAAGACATGGCAAGTCGAACAAAGAGGAAGATGAGAAGAAAAAGCTCACTGATGAATGGCTTAAGTTTGAAAGCCAACTAGCAGCAAAGAAGAAAATGTTAGCAGAGACAAGTGCATCTTCAGCAGCACCAGCAACACTTCAGCCCCAGCAGCCTGCCGTGCAGCCGGCACCAACCGAATATTACCAAGATGCTTATGGAAATTACTATCCTGTTCCAGTGAATCAAGCAAACAATGCTAGTGCCTACCAGACATATCCTCAGTATCCCAGCGTGAATCCAAGCACTGGATATCCAATTCCTCCTCAGCAGGCTATGGTGCCTCAATCTCAGGTCTATCCTCATGAAACTTACCCTCCATTACAGCAAGTGCCACCTCAAAGCTCACAGATGTACAATGTGCCAAATACTCCAGTTTACAATACTCAGGGACAGCCTGGTCACCAGGAAATGATGTACGGCCAGGAACAGTCACTCCACCCACAAGTTCAACCTACACCTTCTGCAGCACCAAGGGCAGCTGTTGTGTATGGACAAGTACCCACTCAGCCTAGCATTCTGTCTGCCATCTCATCACCAGCCACAGTACCACCAACTGCTATGGCACCTTCATTACCACATGTCAGCACTCCTGCTTATCCTAGTCAGTCAGGATCCTTGGTTCAAAACATGGCAGGTGTCCAGCCTCTTAGTCAGGTATTGTGCAATATCAAAACATACAAGTATCACTATTTTTGCTTGTTTAATTGATAGGTCATCTGGGCCAAAGGCTCGAGTCACCTTTTCTGATTGAAATTTTTCAGTTGTCTCCCTGTATACAAATATATCTGTTGATTTCTCTCTCTCTTTAAAAAGGAGGTACAGTGGACTTCATTTACAACGAGATCGGAAATTATGAGACACCTCTTATTACGAGGTAATACTGAGGTCCCCGTTCATCCCCGTATAATTCTTTTCTGAAAATTACAGTTACAGCAAGATCATTGTGTTAATAAAATTCACTCCCTTTTAATGAAAATCAATATCAGGTATGGTGAGATGTGCTCTAGGCAGGGTTAATCAAACTTTATTTCTGAAATGCCATAAATAGTAGTGTGTCCTTTGTGCCATAGCTCTCCACATATGACTGATTTTGGTAATTATATTATGACTTTTGAAATCAATAATAACTTATTTTCTTAGGTAATGACTTCTAAAGAGGAATAAAAGCAAGTTAAGATAACTGAATCTGTAGTACATGTAATTAACAAGGTGGGAAAGGGTGTTACAAATCAAACTTGTAAATTCACAGGCAATTATGAAGTAGTGAGAACAAGGATGAAACCTCAAACAAACAAAAGCTGTTATTAAACTGAAGCAGAATAGAAAACTTAATGCTACAGACAAATTCAGATTTCTTTTTTTTTTAAGTTGTGTTTTTTTTATACTGGTCAAATTATCATCAATGATATAAGGAGACCTTCCCCATGTGGCAATGGCAGCTAATGCATGTGTATCTCTTTTGATCAACACTCCGGTGAGTGAGATATCTGTGTGTGAACACTTTGTTCCTTTTGAGTCAGATGACAACTAATCATAAAATCTGTGGCAAATTAAATATTCAAGGAATATGAATAAAGGAAATGTAAGCAATAGATGCATAGATTCAAATACAGACTATGTGACATTTTTTATATGGTTAAGTACACATGCCCTCCAAATGTCTTAAGTACCCTTGATATGTATTATAGAGAAAGGCCTGTAACTCTTATTACAAGGTGCCCAATTTTGGCAGAATTTCATCAAATTTCATAGAAAAGTTACAAGTACTGTATTTCTTAATATATTTTGGAATAAGTTGAGAGTTTGAACAATGTATTTTAGTAGACATTAACCGCTGAGTGACTTGGGTTTTTCACAAGTACATGTACTTGGACGATGTTTGCAATGCAATAGCCAAACACATCCATCACCTTCATCTAATGACATTTTGGAATTGAATTGAAACTTGCTCTGTTATCTTGTGGTATTTTAAAATAATTCCATTGCTATGGATGCAAGAAATTAAAAATATAACACAAATTTTGATTTTCCTCTAAATATTTTGGAAACTGAAGTCCACTATAATTTGATCAATATGCAACCTCTAGACCACAAAATAAATTTTCAAATGTTTATGTAGCTTAGATTAAAATTCTTTTAGCTATGGGTTGTGGTCCTTAAGGTCAGGATGAGACATAATGTTGGTCCAAAGTTAAAGAAAGAGCTTTTGAAGAACAGTGCTACAATTAATCAAATTGTCAAAGTTTTTTCATATGAGGAGTCTGTTGTTTTGTGCAGGAACATATTGGAAATAGCCTAGAAAATCCTCTGTTGGAGAACAATAGAACTGCACTTTGTCAAATTAATATGTGGAGATTTTGGTGTATTAAAATATGGAGTTGCTTTTAATCATTTCCTTAGCCCATAGTGGAACAATTATAAAAAGATTGAAGTCTGTGCTGTATGGTCACTGTGTTTAAGATCAAGATGGGCGATATGTTTCCATTTTTCTTAAGTAAATTTCAGAGTTTCTTTCTTCTAATGATGACAAATGAATTCTTAGTAATATTTATAATAATGTCATTTGTTTATATTGAAAACATAATGCTTCATGCTTTTTGTGTGCACTTTCATTTTAGCCGGAGGTTGGTTCAGTTTGTCCAATGAATTGCTTGCCAGGTACACCAAGATTTCCCCCGCAGGCCCCCAGCACAGTTGTAAGGCCTCGAAGGGCAAGCTCCCCTCCCATCTTCTCACCTCCAGTAAGACCCAAGGGTTACATTTCACCTCAGACAACAGAGGAAGGCAGAGAGGTCAACTTAACCACTCCAACACCCTCAGAAGAGGATGAAGAAAACAGGCTTATTGGAGAGAAGGAAGAAACAGAAGCTCAACCCCAACAACATGTGACTACCTCAGAGATCGAAGAATCCCTGCAGCCAACTCGTAATGTCAACAGACACCTGCCCATCAAGCTGGGCTTCAAACAGGCCATTAAAGACAGTGAATTAGCACAACATCCTCCGCCTTCTACCTCTCCACAGATCAAGGAAGGAAAGCCAGAGAAGGTCAAGTCCAGATGGAGGAGATACAGTGAACTGGAAAGTCCGTCTAGGAATACTGCATCTCCGTCTCTAGACGTTAACAGTGTGTCATCCTCCACCTCTCAGTCAGAGACAGAGACTGTGGAAGAAAAGGAGATATTAGATGGGAAGAAAATAGTAGAAAATTATGATGCCTGGGATCCAGCATGTGAACTTCCTGTCATACCACGAACAGCTTTTACTAAATCTGAAGAACAAAAGAAAGAGAAAAGAGAGGTACGAAGTGCAGACACCACATCACAGGTCACAGAGGTCAAACCAGAGGATGAAGAGAGTGCATCAAAGAAACCACTGTTTGAAGAAGTGGAAGATAATATTTATCTTTGTGAGAGGTAGGAGGGTTGTGAATACATGTATATTGGTAACTGTGTAAGTTAAGATTTCATCACATTAGGTACAGTCTAGACAGTCATATGTAACAGGTTGCTGTAGATTTCTTTATATTTTAAGCGAGTATTGAATATCATGAAATGACTCGTAATTGTCAGATCACACGAACACGAGTTTGTGAATGTAGTTTATTAACAGAAAAATAAAAGCGAATAATTCTATTTAGAGAGTCGTGCTTCTCGCGAATTGGGTGATAATAAATTTCTCACATGTATTTAGGAATCTACAGTACATCCGTGAAAAGGTTGATATTTAGTCAATTGACTATAGAAACTCCCTAGTTTACTGAACCACACATTGAGACATCACAGTTTGTGTTATCTTAGTGAAATTTCAGTTTGAAGTTCAATTTACATGTGATTTGCTAGGAAGGAAGAAAATAATTTTTAAATGTTTTCTCGTGTAACAGTTCATTTCATCGCTTAGAAAACAAACAGTAGAATCAGCCTTTTATGATATCTAGTTTCTAGTAATATGAGGAAAACAAGAGTATTAAAACTTCACACACACACACGTGCACATTTAGCTGATTAAGGAGGTACTCTACATATTCATAATGGCTGACTTCCTTTTAAAACATGGATGAAAATTTAAATATCAGCAATATTTGTCTATTCATATCCAATATCACTGTCTAGTCATGTAGCTCAGCAGGTTAGCACGTCGACTGCTGAACTGTAGATCGCGTGTTCAGTCCAGCAGGGGTTTTAAATTTTTTTCAGATTGCTTTCTACTAAAACTGCATTTTTTGACTAGATAAAGTAAATTTGAAAGTTTTCAATTTCAATATTGTTGTACACTTTTCATCCATATCGAATTTCTCTGGTGTAGCATTCAAAAATGGTATCGTTCACTCACAATCTTGACATGTCTCAGAGTTACAGTGTATTGCATATGTTAACTTAAAAAAATCATTTGAAAAGTTGATTACAATTAAATAGTATGCAGTACACTGGTTGAAGAACATCCTCTTTACATGATGTGCATATGATACACAAGTCAGTTAAATTTGATACTAGGTAAGGGCCACTTATCCCTATTTAGGAACCACCTGATTGACTGCATGTAAAATCAAACAACACTACTAGTTATTGGGTGAAATATGCATAATGTGACCTAGATTTAACTTTTGAGAGCTCGTTTCTAGAGATCAGGAATTCAAGAATTCAAAGGTTTAAATGTGGCCACATGGAACAAACATTCACTACATTCAGAGTGATAATGTATTTTATTTCACTAAATCCAGAGTATTTCTATCTAGACTATAATAGTATTTTATTTCACTATTTTCAGGTTTTGTGTATGTGATTAAGATTTACATTTTAACTGATAGATATGAATATAAAATTTCATAATGGGTTAGATGTAAGACTTTGTTACAGATTTATCAGTATGTACCCATATCTTCATTTCATAATGAAAATATCATATTGTATTACATCTTCAGAAAAAAGACCAAGAAGATGAAGGATGTGAAGAGGATGCTATGTGATTGCTCGACCAGTAAGGAGGACAGAGACATGGGTTATGAGGCGTGCGGAGAGGATTGTCTGAACAGGATGCTGTACATTGAGTGGTAAGTGGACTAGTTCATCCTACATAGAGTGGTAAGATAATGTTGTGGACTAGTTCATTGTACATTGAGGGGTAAGATGATGTGGACTAGTTCATTATACATTGAGGGGTAAGATGATGATGTGGATTAGTTCATTGTACATGGGTAAGATGATAATATGGACTAGTTCATCGTGCATTGAGGGGTAAGGTAATGATGTGAACTAATTCATTGTGCATTGAGGTGTAAGATGATGATGTGTGCTAGTTCATTGTACTTGGATGGGGTAAGATACTGTTGTGGACTAGTTCATTGTACATTGAGGGGGTAAGGTAATGATGTGGACTAGTTCATTATACATTGAGGGGTAAGATAATGATGTGGACTAATTCATTATATAGTGCATTTATCACTGTCATATGAAGAGAAAGTGCCATTGGAATGCATAACTTTTGAACCATACGAGATATAGGCTTCATAATTTGTGGACTGAACAGTCAAGCTTTGTGACTGACTATGGTCAAACTTGACCACTTTGTTTTTGTGATTGTGTGATGAATCTATACAGTACTGCTAATGTGTTGAATCTATACAATATTTTGAATTTAATTTGAAGACATAATTATGAATAGGCTGAGGTTTTGTAAGTGAAGAGTCTTCTGGTCCCAGATGCACGAAGGTTAGTTAAGTTTAACTGACAGTTAACTTAACATTAACTTGAACATTTATATAGCGTTAACTAGATGTTAACTGTCAGGTAAACTTAACTAACCTTCGTGCAACTGGCCCTGATTTAGCCCCTACCTGTGTATAGTATTCCTGGAGTATTGCAAACATGCAATGTTTAAAATATTGCATAGAAACCTTAAGTAGGATAACTAAATCATCCCAAATGTTGTACAATGGATTTTACTTTCAGTGGAAACCGATGTCCATGTGGAGAATATTGTACGAATAAGAGATTCCATAAGGTAATTTAATGAAGTCTATATATTGATGAATAGCCAGTAGTCTTTGATTATAATGGTTGCTATAGATTTAAAGTACATTCTCCTTGTACAGTGTTTGTGTATCCTAATGTATGTCTTCTCTCTATCCAGAAACAATATGCTGATGTGGAGCCGTTCGAGACAGATTGGAAGGGAATGGGTTTAAGAACCAATGTAGCATTACAACCGTAAGTTGCCTCAATTTCTTTTTCTTTCCCATTACAATATTTAATGTATGTCCAGGGAAAATGGTGTTTGCCATCACTGTGTTTGACACACACTTTCCTCATTCAGGGGAGACTTCGTAATGGAGTATGTCGGAGAGGTGCTGGATTACAAACAGTTTAAGTCTCGTGTGAAACAGCAAGCCAAGTTGGGGCAGGAGCACCATTACTTCATGGCCTTGAATTCTGATGAGGTTATTGATGCATCATACAAAGGAAATGTCTCCCGATATATGAACCACAGCTGTGATCCGAACTGTGAGACTCAGAAGGTGGGTACATCATGTGATCGTTTTCATTTCTATCTATCATGCTGGTATCGAATGTTAACATTGGAAACAAATCTGAATCCACACCTCACTTACATCAAACTGATTTGGAAACACTAGGGTAACAGATCAATGTAATCCCATGATGTTCAGTAGTGAACTATTTCAGTAACCATTCTAATCTTCATCCTAATATAATGATAAGAGGCATCATCTTGACATTCTTATTGCAGTGGACAGTGAATGGGGTTCTCAGAGTGGGATTCTTTGTCAAGCGACCCGTGGAGGCAATGACTGAGCTCAATTTTGATTATCAGTTTGAAAGATATGGGTAAGGTTTTAAAGTTTGCTCTATATATTTTTTGTTGGTGTAAAAACAAACATAACTTTAATAAAGGTAATATGATTTCAAAATGTTCTCCAGAAAAGAAGCCCAGAAATGTTTTTGTGGGTCAGAAAATTGCCGCGGCTTTATTGGAGGGAGCAAGACTACTCCACTCCGCTCCACCAGACGTCAGGAGGAGAGACGGAAGAGGACGGAGTTTGAGGATAATCTGGTGAGAAATGTCTTCAGTTTATGGTGAACATTCCATTGTTCTTTAATATATTGCTGGTTAAAGGGAGATAATTGAATTCACCAGACATACATACCTTTCAAACCTTTTAATGATATTGTGTACATGTATTTGTCTTACCTTTTATCAGTTGGATGAGGAACTAGAGGCCATCACAGAGCTGGAGAATGGTTTGAGAAACAAGGATCATGTCCTTAATATTTGTCGTCTGATGGTAAGGGCCGAGTCTCCAGACCACAGAATCACAATCCTCAAGTGTTTACAGGTATGTTACAGACAGCATTTTATATATTCTATCTATTAAGTTGTAAGTTGCACCTGTATATTTCCTGTGTGTTTATTCAACCATGAGTAACAGTGGACATGACATTATATTTTTCTCAAAATGGGCACTAGAAATGTATGCTGGTGTATTATTACTTCTATAATGTTCAGAAATTTGGGGCAAAAATTAAAATTGTTGTGTAGTGAAAAAACTTCCATAGTAAGTGTATTTTGCAGGACACTATTGAGGACAACTGCTTGCGTCTTTTCCTGGACTACCATGGGCTAGAGTTACTGTGGAGTTGGATAACAGACAGCAGGGAGGGACCAGAAGATGTCAAAATCATGGTCAGTTGTTGGACAGTATGAATAATTTCTCTTTTTAATAAGGTTTCTTCTTGTATGGCTTGTATTGCTTACTTGGTGACTTTCTGAAATAACTGAATTTTGGTTTTGCAGATTTTATCACTGCTGAAGAAACTTCCCATAACTAACAAAAACATCCTGAAAGATAGCAAAATTCTTCCCCTAATCTGTCGACTAGCTGGGCGTGATGAAAATGATGACCTATCAACGGTCACAAATCCCATCATACTTGGACAGAGAGGGGAGACCAGGTCAATCCTGTCCACTTCAGCAGGCAAAGACAAGTCTCAGAAAAAGAGAGTGAAATTTGCAGATGAAGCTTCAAGTTCTGACAATGAGTCACATTCCAGCACTACCGATGCTGTCGGTGAGACTGCCTCAGGCGAGTTCGAGTCTGATGCAGGCCAGAGACATAAGTCAGAGTCCTTATACAAACAGGTGCTGAAGAGTCTGGGTGTGGAGACAGAAGTTGATCAAGAAGAAAATACTGGCGTGACGGAGTCATCGCCTGCTGACTTACCAAACAAAGGAAGTGACGAGGCAGAAAAGGAGGAGGTAGCAGAAGAAGAAAGGGTTGTCCCCGAGGGTGAGAAAAACGAGGAAAAGACTGCAGCAGAGGGTGAGGAAAATGAGATTAAATCTGAAGAAGAGAGGAAGGAAGAGGAGGCAGAGATGAAGAGTGATATTGAGTTACAGGCAGAGGAGCTGTTATTCTTGTGGAAAGATCTCAAGGTTCAATTTTATTTTCATTAGTATCATGGAAAGGTCTCGTGGTTAAATTTTATCTTCATTAATATCATGGAAAGTGGTCTCATGGTTAAATTTTATCTTCATTAATATCATGGAAAGTGGTCTCATGGTTAAATTTTGTCTTCATTAATATCTGTTAACGTGTGTAGCTAACTGATGGAGAAAATAATGGGAAATTTCATACACATTGATTTCTTTATTTAATCTGTTATTTTTGTAGGAGTTATTTAAGATTCCAAAGAAACAACAGGTGGAAGAAAGGAAAAGGATAGAGAAAGAATTAGGTTGGTACATTATATTTACAATGCACACGGATGTAAAACCACAAACAGCCAAACTTGTTATAGCAGTCACCTTTATTCAGTGATCACCGCTTCGTACTGTTATTCAGTGATCACCTTCATCGTGCTGTTATTTTATCCCCCCTCCCCTGAAATATTCTATATGGTATATCTCTATTTAGTGGTCAATTGTGTAAGGCAGTCATCAACATTTTATTTTAAAATTTACCCTGCCTCTACTGGCTTGGATTTCTCGAAAAAAATCTCTAACTTAAGTTTGAGTTTTCTTAAGTTTCATTTCAAGAAACCCAGGCCTGGCATATATATATATATTTTTTTGAGAGTAAGGTGGTTTGAAAGAAAGATCTTCAATCTAAAAGAAAAATATGAGGCCCTTAAGATGATAGAATCAAGATTTAGTGGTGCTCTAGCAATTAAAATAGGAGTCAGGAAAGCTTAAGTTACAAATATTTTAAAACTAGAATCGAAAATGTTATGTGATATTGAAAGCAATGCACTGTTGGAACAAAAGTAAAAAGACACAAAGCAGGAAGTGGAGAAATGATTTGACTTGGCAGTAGTTCCAAGAAGCTGTTACATGCAGGACTAATGTTTTTATTGAGAAAAGATTTGTTATGGATTTCGACAATTTGGACATTGTTAAAAATGACTACATTAGATCCAAGTTTATTCAAACAAGAATCACAAATATTTTTAAGTTTTGAATTCATCAATAACATGTACCTGTTATATGTAATTTTCTTAAATATGTCTTATAGTGAATGAATTGTAATGTTCAAATTTTCATGTTAACTTATATGTATGATATAGTAGTATAAAACACAGAAGCAACAGAAATCTTGAGGTTAATTTTCTGGAAAAATGAACCTGTATTCAAAGTTCATCTCTCTATAAAGGTCTCTCTTACTGTTTCCTACAGGATTGACTGTTCATGAATGAAGTTTGCCCTCGAAAGTTTCTTATCTATTCTTTCTGACAATTCATGTTTTGCAGGAACAAACACTGATAAAGATTTAGAAATCTTGGAAATGATACAGGACAAAAGCAAACAGAGAGGTATCCATCTTTTTTTGTTGTAAATCTAAGGTGCAGAAGCGGATAAATATTTTCAAAACTACTGCAGTAAACACAGAGCGGTTTAATCATGTTTATTTTTTATGTTTCAGCTGCTGGATGGGACACAGGCATTAGAAAAAGGAAAAGGCCACCTCCCCCACCCCCACCAATGGATGATGAGGAGAGGTAAGGGGAATATTTATAGATGTACAAAAAAATGAAATGCCAAATTTTTCTTCAGGTACTTTTAACTACAAAGAAGCAGTACATGTGTAAACAATATTGGGCAAAATTTTGTTGTCAATTTTAGGAAAGTATTGCTGCCAACTCCACCTAAGATTAGTAAGGCGGAGCACAGGAAAATGTTTGAGGCTCGTGTGAAGGCTCAGGATGAGATGGCAGTAAGGGAGAGACAACAACAGGAGATATTCCTGAACCAGTTTTACAGTGATCCAAACAACATTCTGTACTTCAACCGGACTCCAAATCACCCACTCTATGGCATGCCACCAGATCAACAGATTCAGATCCTACAGTCCCAGCCAATAGAAGTGCAGTACCAGATGGTTCAGGGGTACAACTCACAGGGTAAGTAGACCCAGCCGATAGAATCACAGTAACTGATGATACCAGGGTACAACTCACAGGGTAAGTAGTCCCAGCTAATGAATCATAGTGACTGATCTCAGAGGGTAAGTAGACCCAGCCTATAGAATCATAGTGACTGATCTCACAGGGTAAGTAGACCCAGCCTATAGATTCATGGTGACTGATCTCACAGGGTAAGTAGACCCAGCCGATAGAATCATAGTGACTGATCTCACAGGGTAAGTAGACCCAGCCTATAGAATCATGGTGACTGATCTCACAGGGTAAGTAGACCCAGCCTATAGAATCATGGTGACTGATCTCACAGGGTAAGTAGACCCAGCCGATAGAATCATAGTGACTGATCTCACAGGGTAAGTAGACCCAGCCTATAGAATCATAGTGACTGATCTCACAGGGTAAGTAGACCCAGCCTATAGAATCATAGTGACTGATCTCACAGGGTAAGTAGACCCAGCCTATAGAATCATAGTGACTGATCTCACAGGGCCAGCCTATAGAATCATGGTGACTGATCTCACAGGGTAAGTAGACCCAGCCTATAGAATCATAGTGACTGATCTCACAGGGTAAGTAGACCCAGCCTATAGAATCATAGTGACTGATCTCACAGGGTAAGTAGACCCAGCCTATAGAATCATGGTGACTGATCTCACAGGGTAAGTAGACCCAGCCTATAGAATCATAGTGACTAATCTCACAGGGTAAGTAGACCCAGCCTATAGAATCATAGTGACTGATCTCACAGGGTAAGTAGACCCAGCCCATAGAATCATAGTGACTGATCTCACAGGGTAAGTAGATCCAGCCTATAGAATCATAGTGACTGATGGTAAAGTGTTGAGGGAGAGGATTTATAAAAAGAAACATTTTTAAACTACATGTAAATGAAATATTTTGTGATGTCATTCAAACTGGAAATTCATAAGTAATAAAATAAAAATGAAATTTTAAAATAACTTTCCTCTTTCAGAGGTTTGCTCATGCTTAAAAAGAATAAAGATTTCTTGACAGATATTGAAACCTGTTGTATTTTACAGAGGTTGTAGAGCAGTATATTGACCCCAACACTGGCATGCCCATCACTGCAGAACAGCTGCAGGCCATGTACGAACATCAACAGCAACCCGAGGTCATGTACACAGAGGATGGTCAGCCCATACAACAAGTCTGGCCACAGCAACAGGTAATTCATCCTGTCCACTGTCATTAGGTCTTCCCTTCCCAGAAGGGGGGCATGTTTTAAATTCTTCTTCTTCCGCTTCTCATACAAAGTTTGGCCGGGCCATAACCTTTTCTGTCTTTTGACACAGGCCTTCGATATTTGGTATGGGGGTATGGAATGATAAGTCAGTGTGTCACGTGCCATTTTTGATTACTTTTGACATTGACCTTTTATGTAAAGGTCAAATGATAGAATTTTTGGGTTAAGGCCTTTGATATTTGGTATGTTGGTATACCATAAGACAGAGTGTTTTGTTGTCATTTTTGGTGACTTTGACCTTTTATGTAAAGATCAAATAATAGAAATTTTGGGCATTATTGTTGTCCAGACCAGAACTTTTTTAGACTTCGAAGGTAAAGAAGAAAATAGACCCTGAATTTGGTTGAACTTATTTCTGTCATGGAATCAATTTTTAATTGTAGCCCAACAATATTTTCTGTATTCAGAGTCTGACATATTGGTTAAATTGATTGGCTTATTTCCAGGTCCAGCAGCAGTATATGAGTGCTGATGGTCAGTTGGTGTCCGTCCACCAGATGGACCAACACCTGGTATATTCTGGTGTCACTCAGCAGCAGATGATGTCCCAGTCAGTGGAGGCACCAGGCAGTCTCCCTCCGGGGACGCCGATACCAGGACAGTCCGTGTACATACAACAGGTACGGAGTTAATTAATTCATCTTCTCGTGAATTAATCTGTGTGGTTGGAACAAAAAGAAGAATTGTGTATCTATACTATTTGCTGCTTTTGTCAAACAACCGTAACAGTGACTTTTCTTTTTATCAAAAATCTCCCTTCAGTGTATTTGAATTATTGAATAATTTTATCCCACTTCGATGAATTTGAATTGTGTTTTCAGTAGCAAAAAAAAGTTTGGGGAGGTAAATTTTATCATGGTAGATTGATGTGTGTTCTTTTCTGTTTTACAAGATGGACAACACTGGCCCAGCAGTAAGACTTACTGTGTTGTTTTACAGTAGATTAGAAGAAGCTATTTCTTAGTAACAGAAAGCTCTGTCTCATTGTGATTAGTGACGTGTTTGTGCCTTAGTAAAAAGCTACAATGTTTTATTCATCTGTTCATCTATATCTGCCTGGTTTATCTGTCACATTCTTTATTTGATCACTTCTAAGGAAACCGATAGAGATATTTTCATTAAACATTGTCACAAGCTTACATCTTTAATAGTGAAGGCATTTAAACTTTACCAAAAGTATCAATTCAGGGTAACAAAACCTATTTGCCCAATTATTTGTTCTAGTCTATGATTTAGGCCAAACAAATGCAATATTAAAGTTGTCTTTCACACATTGCAATGCCTTTAGTATATGAATATGGGAGGAAACTTTTAATCTATCTCTTAATATGATGTAGCACGTATGTATTATTTACGCATTTCAAGTTCATTGTTTCCAAATGAGATTTCATATTTTTGTAAACTTTAATCCTGCATTTTTGGCATAGATCATCTCCAAAAGACACATTTATCCCCATCAACGAAATACACCTGTTCTTCAGTATTTCTCCAACAACAGAACTCTATCCCAAAGAAGTTCTTGATTGTCAAACACAGCAGTTTTTACTTAACATGCTTTTATACGTGGCATATGTACATAAGTCGAGTAACACACAATTAATGATTATTGTCCTCTGAACTAAGTCTGCAACCTTGAAATATAGTATCAATTGATTGTGTTTGTGTACAGGGAATTTACAATTCACTTTTATAGAAAGAATGAACATGCGTTTTAACTAGATTATTCATTATAGAAGGGAAATGTACACATTTTGATACAAAATATAGATGAAAGTGTTGAAAAAGCGGGATTTAAAGAAATGTAAAGTGTGGTGTGAGGTAGATTCTAACCATGACAAAAAGTAACTCAGCATAGAGTGACAGCAGTGTAGCTTACTGCAAGAACTGTGTGTGTCAAAAAACAGGTTCCCTAATTTTTTGTAGGTTTTTTTGTTGTGAATTTTGACCCCAGGGCAAGGATGTCCTTTAAAATATCCTAAGGTAAATTGATCTTCAGATTGCAGCATCTCAAATTGTCATAATATCATAAGGGACAGGCTTGCCTTGGAGGACTTTGAGGCCAAAATTGGTGCTAAAATAAAGATAACATTGTTTAGGTCAACTTTAAAGGCCAATTTAAGCATTGCAAATGATCAATTTTAGGTTCCAATTGCTAATTTGAAAAGTTCAAACATATGAAGCCAAAAACAAAAAACAAAACAAAAAAATCCCAATGAAAGTAGATATAACATGACTTTTTTGGAAAATTGATCTCCCCATAGGACTTGTCTTTTGTTACCCAGAATTGATCCTTTTATGACCGGGACATTCTATTTCAATGATTCACTTGTAAATTATGAGAAAAGTCACCTTCATATAAGATCATACACAGAAGCATTTTTGCATGAAGTGTTTTAGCATGTAGGAAGTTACAGGTTCACTTTCTTTTGACCTTGACCTGTGTCTCTTGAATTTACATTTATATTTGTTTTCTAGGGGATGTCATTGTATAATTTCATAAAAAGAAGCAATTTAGTAAAACCATTTTAGACATTTTCAGTTTGCAAAGCTTTTATGAATTTGACATTCATGTTAAGGTTGACATAGATTTCTTCAAAATAAATGTAAGCTTGGTAGAGCAGTCATCAACATATTTCTAGTTTTGAAAACTCATCACTAATCCACATTTCGATTCTTTGATGTGAAGATTGCGATTCTTATTTTCAATGCTTGGTTTTCTACAATCGACTTTGTGTGTTTTCTGTGTGATATCATTTCACTGGATTTCAGTCATGGAGTTTGTGTTTAACCAGTGTGAAATGAATGATATCCATGAACTGAAACCTGTGACTTTGAAATATATGTACATTGTCAACAGAAAGATTTTTTTTATTAAAAAAACTACCATGTTTATCAATGGAATCAAATATAGATTTGAATACATGTGTTGATGTACTCTGTATCACTTGATTGTCTCTTTCGTTGCTTAAATGAAATAGTGCACTGGAAAAATAAGGTTGAAATTGTATATTGAGACAGCATTAATTTGATTGTACTCTTCAACAGATACATGTACTACAACTTTAAATGAATTATATAAAATGGTGAATATGAACATCGTTTGGTGTAAATTGTTGGGTTACACAAGTATTTTGTCTTACAGATTGGTCCATACGGTACGCAGACACAACTGGCAGTTGTTCCTCCTGTTGCCATAGCCACGACCTCTTCAGCAGATGATGATGACCCCCCTCCTCCTCCATCACCACCAAAACCAAAAGTGGAAAAATTACCTCCCAATTGGAAGTCTGCCAAGGACTCTGAGGGAAAGACTTACTACTACCACTCTGTCACAAGGTGTGTTTACAATCAGACTTGCATATATATGCAATCTCATAAGCAAAAGAACTTTAATAAATGGGAAAATATGAAGTGGAAATGTGCTGGGGGTTTTTTCCCCCCCCAATATCTGAAAGTGATTTTATAGAATTGCTTTTTAGTCTGCATTTGAACAATTTACCTTTGCTACAGAAATGATTACAGCTATTTGTTTGACTTGTTTCAGGCAAACCCAGTGGGATCCCCCATCCTGGGATTCTGTCGGAGCAGACGATGCCATGGACCTGGAATCTCCATTGTATGAGGAGATTGTTAAGGTAAGGGACCATATATTGAAGAAAACTCTGCGAACAGATAGCTGAAAATGAAATGAAACCAATTTTGCCTTGTGGTAACAGCGTAGTGGATATATGTCATGACCCAAAAGTAGATAATTTAATTTGTCCTGAGCCATCTTGTTGAATAGGGAGACCAAAGGTCGGGGTCAGAGTAGCTGTTTGCAAATCCATAGTACATAGTTGAATAGGTATATTTTGTACTCTAGCAGTGCAGTTTATGTTAAATAGAATGTAGAGCTTAACTTTGCATCCTGATTGAACTCATTGAAGATTGAAATTATGAAGCAGTCAGAAAAATGTCAATGTGATGGGTTAGCGTCTATGTCAATGTCAAAAGTCTTAAAGACATATGTCATTATAGAATGTCTAATGTCATGTCAGTGCAACGGTTTAATGTCATGTCAAAAGGGAAGGGGTTATTTTCCACTTGGCCGCACTTAAAAACAATCTTGTTTCATCATAGGGCAAAGGTAAAAAGACGACAACAGCCGCAGCAGACACATCGAGTGAGACGGCTAAGAAGATGAAGGACCAGTTCAGAAGCAAGATGTCTTCGTATATAGTGTTATGCCTGAATCCTTTCAGAAAACCAGACTGTAAGGCAGGAAGAATCATCTCGACAGAGGATTTCAAACATTTAGCAAGGAAGGTAGGATGTTTACATACAAGCTGATATAATATCTTGTTATTTTCATTGCAACTCATGGTATATGGTTGAAAGAATTTTGGTCAAACTCGTTGCTAAGCTGGACAATCAAGTATATTGTGCATGAAGGGAAGTAATAGTCTTTCTGCGTACGACTTAATTTTTGTCTGTCAAAGTTACATTTTACCTTATCATCTCATGCTGTTAGAAGATATATTTAGGTTGTTAGGGACACATATTGAATTAGCAATACAATTAAATATGATCACCATTTGAATGTAATAGAATATTTTTCAGTGTTAACAAGTGCATAATTTGATTTCAGTTAACCCATCATGTGATGGCCAAGGAACTAAAGCACTGTCGACATGTGGAAGATCTTGAGGTCAATGAAAATGTCAAATCTAAAGCCAAAGATTATGTTCGGAAATATATGGGCAAGTTTGGCAGTGTTTATCGTAAAACAGGCTCACCAGATATCTAAAGCGACAAAAGTTTGGGAAACAATGGAAGGACTACTGAAAGTCAATTAAACCAAAAGGGTATCATCTTTCCAAAGAGGGTATTTAGCACATCCGAAATTGTATCATTTTAAATATAACTTAGGCTAAGGAGTGATATATCTTTGATTTTAATAAAAATTATTTTCTATATGAATATTTTTGACTGAATTGGAACATGAAATGTGACAACTCTGACAAAATTCATTTTACTGTAGTATTTCTAAATGTTAAACGAAACTTTGTCAGTTGTCCAATACAGTGTGAATTAAGGAAACCGGGGTGAAAATGACTCATTTTATCATGTTTATGTTCAAGTTGTGCAGAAAATACAGAAGATTATATTCAACATTAAAGTAAGGGTGTGTTAACATGTAAAAAGAGGAACCACCCAGCAACACCACAACAGGTTATTGAAAGGCAGCAGTTTTGTTTTTTATATTGTGAATTGTATGTTGAATTATTGTCATGGCAGAATCATTGTTTTAATTTGATGTGTGCATTCTCGAACCAAGTTGTATTGATTATTACAGTGTACAGTAGTTGTTTATGTTTTGTTGAAATGCCTTCGATTGGACGACACATTTTTTATGTAAAAAAGATTTATAGCTAGAATCAAATCATTTAAGTGCAGATTTTTATAAGAGGATATCTGTTGTGTATGAGAATTTGTACTGGTGTACTTACCAGTGTTTTTCCTTTTAACTTAATAATGTAGTGTGCTAGTATTGAAATGAAATCAAACTTATTAAGAATGTGTAAATGACATTGTAATAAGTTGTGAATGTTTTATGAAATGTACAGTATAAAAGTGCTTATCCCATTTGTAAAGATTAGTTGAAAGTCTAGGGCATTTTTTCATCAGTCATTTTGTATACAAGACTAGTGTCACATCTACATGTTTTAAACATCTTAATAATAACAATCGGATGTATAAACTGTTTTATTGATGTTTAGTTTCATTTTTTTAACTTTGAAAATAGAATGTTGCTGTGATTAAACAGCAGTTTATTATTATTTTGAATTAAAACTGTTTTATATTGAAGTAAACATTTGTTAGATGTTGTCCTTTCTCCATCATTACTAATACAAAACAAGACCAGAATAAAAACTTTCTCTGTCAATACTATTACAAAACAAGGACAGAATAAAAACTTTCTCTGTCAATACTATTACAAAACAAGGACAGAATAAAAACTTTTTCTGTCAATACTATTACAAAACAAGGACAGAATAAAAGTCTAACTGTAGAACTGTAAATTACCAGTATAGAAATATTGTGATGAACAGTTGGGGAGCTTCAGGCCCAGAGTTGAAGGATTCACTTGTTAGCAGGGTCAGACTAACCCTATAAGTAAAAACCTTAGTTAAACATCCCTATGCTCCTTTATATTGCACAAAAACAATTTTTACAAAAAATCAAAATAAAATGTAATAGAAACAACAAGAGTACCGCAAACGGTACATAATACGCCCGTGAAATGCTTACATAGGCTGTTACATAATACGCCCGTGAAATGCTTACATAGGCTGTTTTTCTTGTGCTATAATTTGTATAACTTTGCTTCAGGTTGTATCAGCCATCCTGAGGCTGTGACAGACTTTCATATGAACAAAGGGTCTTAGCTTAAAAAAAAAAAAAAGATTTCCTCGAGATGGACCAAGTTCAACAACCTGTAATTTTTTCAAAAATGGAAGAAAATCAAAATCCTTCCCCAGATGCACATCTTCAATACCGATACAAACACTCCACAAAATAAGATGGTCCTCACTTGAAAACTGGGAGGAGTTTGGCAGACAAATTATGTACCTTCCATAGAATATTAATTTTCAAATAAAGGGGCAAAAGGTCGAAATGGATCAAAATTGCAGTATGATCTAGAGTGACCCACAAAGAAGCTACACAGCAAGTTTCAGCATGATATGTGAAAGGGAAATGAAGTTATAAAGAGAAAACCTCAAACAGATGGACGGACGTACAGACATCACTGTACCATAATACGTCTTGTCTAAAGACGGGCGTATAAAAACATGCATAACATAGAATAGCGCTATCCCCGCTGAACCTCACGGTGGTTGGAGACATGAAAGTGTTAAATGGCAAATACCTCTACATCAAATTATCAGTAAACAGATCACTGGTCCTGCTTACTTGAATTGCGACACGGTAGCAATTTAAGTGAAAGGGTCGGATTTTAATTACCAATACCCTTTATTAAATGCTCAGCAGTAGACCTCAAACTTCTCTCGATGAGACTTCAGGGTGAAGTCAGATTCATTTGAAAATTAGCGTAAATCTTACCGAAATCTATATTGTATATTAAACTGTACTGATAACATGAATTCTACAGTGTACAAACACAATCGATTATATATGGTGAAAAAATCAAAGAAAATTTATTAGGACAGGTAGCATGTGTACATTATTTGTAAGTACAGGTTGCATGTGTACATTATTTTCACAAAATCTATAAAAGTTGCGACAACTATAGGAGATGGCTTGCAAAACGAGACTATTCTTTGCTATCCAGTTTATGTGAATTTCATGCCTTTCACACATATACACATACAAATAATCCTTGAAGAAACTATACCCTGAAAAACAAAAATATAAAAGCATGCATGTTGAAACACGATTTCATTATCAAGACAAGGTATATGTATAATCTGCTTATTACAATGTGTAAATCAGTTTGTAGGTCCAATCATTTAATTATTGTTGAAGATCCCATGGTTCTATCAGTCCATGGGAAGTTGTGATAGCTTCTATGACTAAGGTCATGGGTTAAGGTCATTGAAGGAGGGATTTGAACTTGATTGTAACGGTCCAGGTTTGGAAGTCGGACCAGTTTTAACAAAAAGTGGGGGGATTCATTAATTTCGGTTGTCTGGCAGTCACGTTTCCAGACCTGAAAGTCCATAAACCTTTGCAATGAAATTTCACACAAAAACTCCTTGTGTTTGAAAAAGACCCTTATTGATTTTGAGGTCAAAGACCAAGGTCAGAAAAGGTTATATGTTGCATAAAATGGTGTCCAGATGATAATTTGGATTTCTCCAAGCTTGAGTATGACACTCAAAGTGATGAATTTCTATAACACAAGAAAGACCTCTTAATTTTGAGATCAATATTTAAGGTATACTGTAAAACTACCCCCCTCCCCCTTCCTTATAATCGGCAACTAAGTGTTTACTTTTAAGATCAAGAGTTTATGTTTCAAAAAAGATTATTAATAGAGTTTGAATATAAATTTGAAAGTTTAAACATGCCATCTGACATTGCAATCAAATTGTTGTTAATGAAAACAAACTGGAAATTTTGTACGAAATTGATAAGAATGGCAAAAACCAAGAAACTGGAAGTTGCCCTCTTTATGAAGCTGTAAGTTAAACAGCATGGGAATATTTTCATTCACAACCTTTCATTGAAAATCATGATAATTGATGATAAACAACAATTAAATCTGGGACCTAATTCACTTTTATGCATAAACATTTTAGATCAGATTATAATGAAAGGATGTGTCTACTTCTTGTGAATTTGTACAAGGGGAGGGTTTGTGAATTTGTACAAGGGGAGGGTTTGTTGCTATGTAATTGTTCTCTCTCCCCACCTGTAGTTTTTAAAGATTCCACCAGCTTATCCTGCTTTAAAGTGGGGGACATAAATTCCCTGAATTAGCTTGTAACAAGTCACTTGACCTTGACACCCATTTGTAGGCCTTGCGTTCCAGTCATCATTGTTAAAGATCCCATCTCCATCAGTCCAGGCTTTAAAGTTATACCAGATTATGAGTAAGGTCAGAGGTCAAGGAGTTATCAATAGTTGACCTTGATGCATGTTTGTAGTTGCCATCAACCCCTTATCATTTCTGAAAATAATAAGACTATGATATTTTTTGAGTTATATCTGTTGAAATATTGAATTAACTCCCTCCACCCCCTGTAGAGTTCTGTTAGACTCTGCCCCCTCCCATTTGATGCCCCAAAAAGAGGCCCATGGGCCACATCACTCACTTGAGTCACCTTGGCTCATATCAAGATTTTCCCTATATATATTCGCTTATAAAACTTTGATTCCTATTGTGGCCCCAACATACTCCCGGGGTCCATGATTTTTAAAAACTTGAACCTGCACTATATCAGGAAGCTTTCATGTAAATGTTAACTTTTCTGGCCCAGTGATTCTTCAGAAGAAGAATTTTAATGATTTTCCCTATATATTTGTAAGTAAAAACTTTGATCCCCTACTGTGGCCCCATCTTAAGGACCAAGATTTTTACAAACTTGAATGTGCACTATGTCAGGAAGCTTTCATACAAACATAAACTTCTTTGGCCCAATGGTTATTAATAAGATTTTTTTTTAAAAATTCTATTTATTGGTATGTAAAACTTTGATCCCTTATTGTGGCATCCTACCCCTGAATCTGCACTCATCTTCACAAATCAAGGGTTATTGATTCGTTACCTCGCACTAACCCTTGACATCAGTGACTATCAAAAAGTTGGGCTCGTTCTGATTGGTTCCACAAAAGAGTGGGAACCAATGAGAATGTGTTTCTATTTCTAACAATGCGAAGCGAGAGATTCAAATAAAAACACGTGTATTGATAATTGATACCTACAGTTATGGCTATTTCAATCGTTTAAGCAATATTGTCTTAAGCAAAAAGGTTTCCAAACTTGATCTACTATCAATAAACGTAATTAGTGGTGTAAATATTACAATTTTCATGTTTATCAATACAGCAGTACGAGATTGCGTCATTTGTATCCATGTGCACCATAACAAGATGCAGTGATTTCATAGGATGTTTTATTTATAGTAGATTGCGTAATGGTCTAATGAGCCCAACTTTTATATAGCAACTGATGTCTAGGGTTAGTGTGAGGTAACAAATCAATAACCCTTGACATGTGAAGATATGTAAGGAAGCTTTCATGTAAATTTCAGCTCTTCTGGCCTAGTGGTTCTTGAGAAGATTTTTAAATGACCCCACCCTATTTTTGCGATTATCTTCCCTTCGAAAGGGGCATGGCCCTTCATTTGAACAAACTTGAAAGCCCTTCACCCAAGGATGCTTTTGGCCAAGTTTGGTTATAATTGGCCCAGTGCTTCTGGAAAAGAAGTCGAAAATGTAAAAAGTTTACAGACAGACGAAGGACAACAGGCGATGAGAAAAGTTCACTTGAGCTTCCGGCTCATGTGAGCTAAAAAGTACCTAATCCCACCCCACCCCCAATCTTCAATCTGAAAACGAAAACATTCCTGCACAATTAGATATTATTGAACCATCACATTCTTGAATATTAATTACTTTCATTAACAAATTCTGGTGAACAGCTGTAAACATTTTAAGGACTTCAACCATTGTTTGCAAACATTTCTACATAGCACTTAATTGCAGGTAAGTGTACAAATGTCCATGAATTTCAGCTGTTAGGTCATAAACCCATCACCTTTGAACTGATTTTTCAATTGCAATTCATTTAGAAGACTTGGTTCAAAAACATCAAAAGCAAGTTGACATAAAGGTCAATCTGATCATTGATTTATTTAGGACACCTAACTTAATTTACTTATGACGAAAAATTTGGAGAGTTTTCATAAAGACTTCTGCCATGAAAACTTGTATACCATAATTATCGAATGTCATGCCTGGTGCGAACGTAGATAACTGAAGTGATTTTCATTAAAACATAACAAAATAACAAGAAAACTGGCATGTCAGAAACAGCCTTACATTAGGTGCTCTACCATTGAACTAAGTGTATCTGGTTGGGTAGTTGAATCAGCATGGTTGGCACATCCACCCGTAATTTTTTTTACTAGACTTGAAGATATATCTCATGCCACAAAAAGTGCTGTCATCTAATGAAAAAAAAAAATTTAATCCCATAACTCCATGACAAAACCAATAAATCTGAAAATCTAAAGGGGTCTTCCTCTTCCTAATCTGACATTACCTTTAAATTCTGTGAAAATCTTCTCGCGTTATTGCAAGCCATTAAAAATTAATTTAAAATTTCTAAGTCCCATAAATAACTCTGAGAACAGCTGATTTGGAAAATTGGAAGGGGTTGTCCTCTACCCAATCCAAGTATTGTGTATAAAATTTATGAAAATCTTCCCAAGGAAACTGAAGTTTTTGTATGCCATAGAAAGTGTTGACGGATGAACGGACAGACAGAGTGAGTACTATAAGGCATCTGTCCTACTGAATTTTGAATGCAAATGATGGTTTATATGAGAATCTGTTTCTTTGGATTTGTAGAGTGACTTCTGTATGAATCATCCCTTCTACATCACAAACATACACAAACTTTGACTGATTCCAAACTTTAATTTTTCTGTCATTCTAAGACTTCAACATTTTATGCAACAAATTACTCATGTATAAAATAATTCATTCAATTATTTACACGACATAAACCTTTAAAGTCATGGACAATTAATTAGTGCCTGGGTGTGAACAGCAGCTTTTACAAAGTTGCTTTTAATTTGAGTTAGAATTATTTCAAACAAATTGAAAAATCAAATCTTGCACAATAGGAACCGTCATCAACATCAGATCTATCTGTACAACCTTCCACATAATAAGCAACAATAAATGTCAAAGATGTACTGTCCAAGGGACATAAGCACGACTAGATTGATGGCAGCGATAACTTGAGTTCAGTTCTTGTCCAGCAAGAGACACTCCTGTGTTTAGGATGGTGATATTTTCATATACTCTGCATCTTTTTCATGAGTTCCTCTAAACTCTCACCAGAATCCTCCACTACAGCAGAATTGTCATCCTAAAAGAAATACATTAAATATCAAGGCAGCCTTTCAATACATGTGTACAGTACATTTCCAATATTTTCACATTGATATCTTTACACATTGTAATGCTGGCCATTTCCTCATGAATGTGATGCAGTTATAAACATTACGTGTAAGAATCTTGATAAATATACAGTCAAACCTCGTTATCTCAAACTTGTTGGGGCTGAGAAAAAGCTTCAAGATATTGGAGGGTTTGAGATGTTGAGGGTAAAATACATAAAGAAAATGTAGGTGGGACTTCCAGTTCACCTCAACATATCCATGATATTCGAGATTTTGATGTTGAAGATACCAAGGTTCAACTGTATTATATCCATTTTAACAGATGGGAAACAGAATTGAAAGTAGAATGTGTACATGAAAAATAAAATACATGAGGTATGAACTGCAACACCTCATGCAAGCATACTAGATCTATTCATGAAGGGTTGTTAGATGAACCTCTCTCTCTCTCTCTCTCTCTCTCTCTTTCTCTCTCTCTCTACCTCTCTCTCTCAGGATTTCAATGCATGTAAATATAGAGTCACAGAGAGTTACAATGAAAGACCTCAAGAATTGAATAACAGTACACCAATTAAAACCAACTACCAGACTATAGTTATCCCCCTTACTTGTGTGGGAGCTGGCTTTGTGTAGGCGACAGTGACCCCCCTGTGTTAGCGTACCAGACTATAGTTATCCCACTTACTTGTGTGGGAGCTGGCTTTGTGTAGGCGACAGTGACCCCCTGTGTTAGTGTACCAGACTATAGTTATCCCCCTTACTTGTGTGGGAGCTGGCTTTGTGTAGGCGACAGTGACCCCCTGTGTTAGTGTACCAGACTATAGTTATCCCCCTTACTTGTGTGGGAGCTGGCTTTGTGTAGGCGACAGTGACCCCCTGTGTTAGTGTACCAGACTATAGTTATCCCCCTTACTTGTGTGGGAGCTGGTTTTGTGTAGGCGACAGTGACCCCCTGTGTTAGTGTACCAGACTATAGTTATCCCCCTTACTTGTGTGGGAGCTGGCTTTGTGTAGGCGACAGTGACCCCCTGTGTTAGTGTACCAGACTATAGTTATCCCCCTTACTTGTGTGGGAGCTGGCTTTGTGTAGGCGACAGTGACCCCCTGTGTTAGTGTACCAGACTATAGTTATCCCCCTTACTTGTGTGGGAGCTGGCTTTGTGTAGGCGACAGTGACCCCCTGTGTTAGTGTACCAGACTATAGTTATCCCCCTTACTTGTGTGGGAGCTGGCTTTGTGTAGGCGACAGTGACCCCCTGTGTTAGTGTACCAAACTATAGTTATCCCCCTTACTTGTGTGGGAGCTGGCTTTGTGTAGGCGACAGTGACCCCCTGTGTCAGTGTTGGCATGTCTCCCTGAGCCTTCTGTAGCTCCTCCTCAGTGGTCTCCGACACAAGTTCTATACCTAGAAACAGACACACATTCTTATTGCTGGGGCGGATCTAGTAAATATATCTCGGCCATAAGCATTGACAATAGTGGATGAATGAAATTATATGTCATTGTACTTGAAAATAACAACATTGACTTATTGGACTAAATTCGACAACTTGACAATCCTTCCATTAATATTGGCCTCATTTTTCAGAAATATTTTTATACAAGCAGAGTTACCCCATTCATCATCATGAACAATGGCTTCTTCAACCTTTTCTTTAGTTTCCTCTTTTGGTTTCAAAGCTTCTCTTTCCTAACACAACAATGAATATACCATATTAATCATAAACAACATGTTTTTGTTTTAGAATAAATTGATGTATACGATTATGAACAGAAATCCAATGTCAAAAGAACAATAAGATTGGAGAAATATCTTAACTTTGATCATAGCCATAAATATTTGGTGCAAACTGAAAATGATCCCAAATTTCATATATATATTTTTGCATGAAAATGATATCTGTTAACTTTTTAAATTTTTGTTGGTACTTCAGCAATTTTTGTTGGTACTTAATTTTGCAATTAGCCCCCAACCCCCTCCCCAAATGTTTCCTTAGTACACAAATTCATGGACCTTTACTCTTTCATTCTCATCTTTTAAATAAAAAATGAACTTATCTTGATTTTGCTCAACTATGAAAAGAATCAAATTTAATGAAGACAAATGCTGTGAAACCAGTGATTGATATCCATCCTCTCTTTTTCAATGATGTTCATTTTCTGTACCTGAAATAGTTTTTGCTGTCGTCTGCAATGGTTGTCATCACATTGCGGGTTAGGCTTCATTGCCATTGTTGGGAAAAAGTCTTGCAGAGCATTATATCCAAGATAATATGTCACATCACCAAACTTCAGTAGATACCTTGTAAAATGTGAAAGTATTCAAATATTACCATTTGTATACTAGTTAGTAATCACTTGGTAATATTTTACAATCACACAAGCTTATGACCTTATCGCAGGTTTAAAACAAGTTGTGTTTATAAACACTATTCTCCCAGTGGTAACAAAGAAATACTCCAAGGTCACAAGGTCAAAAACTTTGGTACCAAAAGAAAGGTTTTGTCAAAAGGAATGCATATACGAAATATAAGAGCCCTAACACTCACTATTCAAAAGCTATGAGTTTCGGACAAACACATAGGACAAAAGCAATGTACTCTCCACTCTTTGATAGAAATTCTTCTAATTTTTTTCTCCCCCATTTTTACATCATCTCAAGCTATGGTCAAGATTTCACTCACATACCTTCTACCCATGGCTGTTTGATCAAAGAAAGTCTTGTAAGTCATCAATATTCAATTGTAGCATCACCTTTTAGCCATGGACACAAATCAGTTATAATTTGAGTATTTAACAGGACTTATGAATAGCAAGAAAGTATTTTGACAGGCTCCCATGGCGGTATCATGTTTCAAGTTGTTATCAAACTGATTAAAACATTTCCATACCATCTTATACGAAGTCAAAGAAAATTACTCTGATGTATTTGTGTTACCATTACATCTCCATCCTCAAAAATTGTCAACGACAATTACAATTGGATATAAAAGGTCACTTTAAGGTCATGTTCTACCTAAGCATTAAAAACCTTGATTAAAAAAATATTGATGAGCTCCGAAAATATTTAAGAGCATTGAACCATGATTAAAAATGGAAAGAATCATAAATTTTGCCCATGGTTTGCAACCATGCTGTTGGAAAGAAATCCAAAACGTGTGTCATCTACTGTATACCAGGAAAATTTTGCCTAGTCTTTTTATCCAGATGCATTGTAAAATGACTTCCTCCAATTTCAAAGTTGCCCTAAACCATTTATCAGTACTTAAGCATGATGAATTAATTCAAATTTGGTCATTAAGGTTAAGGACAAAATGGGCAGAAATAAAGCAGGGATGAAAATTCCCCCCTATACAGTATAAAGGCATAAACAGAGTGCCATTACTTGAGGGTGTTTTGCACGAGGAAGCCTGCTACTATGGCCATGGTGGTGGGAAGACTGGCAGCACACACTCCTTCTCTCTTCAGAGTTTTTTCGTCTGTGTTTGTAGCTACTACTAATGGTGGTGCACACTGTAAAACAGACCACATGGTTTCTATAACAACACTGCAAGTAAAAAGGCACTCTATAGCATATTAATATGAAAGATGGAGTGATGGAAAGATAAATACACTACTGAAAGATTAATCATAGAAGATAAGGTTTTCATTCTTCTCATACAAATATCAACAACATTATAGAGATGAACTATATAAAGGAATATACACCTACAAATCTATATGTTATGATATAAATCTACAACAGATTGTTCTCATTGCAATAGTTCATTAACTCACTGCAAAACAAGAGGTGTCCCCTGGGATGATAAACTGTATGTGTCCCGAGACAGCATTCTCACTGACCCCCGACTCGATCCAGGTCTGTCCGATCTCGTTACAGGCCTGAAGGCAATTAACACAATGTATCGTTAGCATCTTTTATCATTCTTAAGACAGTAATCATATAACTAAACCTCTAGTTATCAATGGTACATCTAGTATCTGAATTCTGTAAAAGGACATTTCTCCACACTTTCAGGACAACCCCAATTTCTTTTGCCCTATTCTGTAAATTTTTCTTCCTGTTTCTGCAAATTATCACTTGTCTTTTCCACAAAATTTAATAATCTATTCAATACAGGGCCAGCCCATTAGGAATTGCATATTCCATTATCTGCCCTGCTGTCTGTCTGTCTGTCCATCATCACATTCGTTGTGATGCAATATCTTGAATAGTTTTCAACATGAGGCTTCCATATTTTATAACAAGAGCAACGCCAACGTGGCATAATACGCCCGTAGATTTTGCTCAAGGAAAACATATTTTAGTGGGATTCATATTTTAGTGAAGTTAGCACTGTCCTCTGTGAGCTAATTCATTATTATGCTTGTAGAAATGGATATCAAGATATAAAGAGGGATAGCCTTAGAATGCGCTACTTCATAAATATGCTAATATACCACACACCTTTGCTTGAAACAGTTAGTGCTAAAGTATAAGTACAATTACAGTATACCTGCCCACAAGGTTTTCCTAAAAAGTGATACTACGACCTTGACCTTTGACCTTGAAAAACAATAGGCACCTTTCTCTCATCATGATGATCAAATATACCAAGTTATAATATCATGGAGCTTACGGTTCGGTTTGTATCCTGCCCACAAGGTTTTCCTAAAAAGTGATACTACGACCTTGACCTTTGACCTTGAAAAACAATAGGCTTCCTCTCATCATGGTGATCAAATGTACCAAGTTGTAAAGTCCTAGGGCTTATGGTTCAGTCTGTATCCTGCCCACAAGGTTTAGGCTGAACAAATGTTACAGATACTACTTACAGTATTTATCGTCATTCTTGCTTCAAAATTATCTACACAACTAAGAACAAGATCCACTGGGCTGTCCTTTTTCAATCCACCTTTTCTACAACATGAGCAAAAAGACGTATTTTTAAAGCTTGTGGATTTTTTCAATGTAACTAAAATTACATGTTAGATACGCTCACATACACACATGTACATTTAATTTTTTTTTACTTATATTGTTACGATTTCATTAACACTTCCATTACCGTATTCTTTCCATGAAATGACTGAAGTTGTCTACTGTTGTAATGTTGTAGTTGTATACCTCAAATGCAACATCAGGATTTATCTCCCTTAAAAATACAAGATACAAGATATTTTATTGACCAATCAAGGGCCCTGAAAAGCATTGTTAACAAAAAGAAGTGTAATTTAAACATTATTTCACATAGAAACTCAACAATATTGCTTATTACATAAGCATAACCAGGCATCATTGTCTCTAGTGTTGATGATGAGATATGATTGTACTTTTATATGTGTAAAAGTAGAAAAGACAAAAAAGATATCATTAATTCACTCACAATAAACATTTTTACACTTCTAATCTTTTATGTAACCACAAAAGTGTCGACTCACTTTAGAGTTCTTTCAGCAGCTTCTACTTTGCTCATACCAGCTTGATGTGGTTGGAAAAAAAGTCTGTTCATGTTTGCCAGCTCCACTTTATCATAATCAAACAGCAACAACTATAACAAATAAGATTTAATGTGCAAACTGCACTATATATGTCAAAAAACCTCAGTAACATGCCAAGTATGTTTCTTGATCTACGTTTGAAGAGCACTGCCTGGTTGTCATATTAGCTAACACATGGTATTAAGTTAGTGAGAGAGCATGATTGTTTTGTTCATTTTCCTTAGAAACAACCATCATGTTTTACCTTTCCGATTCCACATCTGGTTAACATCTCCGCTGTCACACTCCCCACGCCCCCGACTCCCACCACTGCCACTGTGAAGTCTCGAATTTTCTGTTATGACAGTATTCAAATGCATGTGAATATATTTATTCAATATTGCAATACGATAGTCTCTCATCAAATTTTTCACATTTCAAACCATTCTTTTGGCCTAGAAATAGCTGAATCATTAGGAAAAATCTTATTAAAAAGGTTTTAAGTTGATTTTAACCCGAATTGTGAGAACAGTTTGACTATTTTCACTAGGTTGTCAGTGGTGAGCATAAATGTAAGTGAGAATAGCTTGGCTATTTTAGTGGGTTGTCAATGTTGAGCACAAACCTAAGAGTCAAAACAAAATACCTAGTGTAAGATACCCAATTGTCAAATCTGCAGCAGTTTTCATTCTTTACTAAAAAGTTCCATACATTTGTAGCACTGTAGATTCCTAAATATACGCGAGAAATTTAATTGCGTAATTTCACGAGAGGCATTACTCGCTAAATAAAATTATTAGCTTTTATTTTTCTGTTGTTAAAATACATGCATGAACTCTTAGTTAATAGACCACAAGTGAATTCATGTTCAAGTGATTTGATGTATACAAGCCATTTGGCCATATTAAGTACTCGTGTAAAATAAGGAATTTGCAGTAATTAAAGACCCAGTGAAGATGTTTAGAATAGATTTGTAAACTTTCTATTTGTAAACTTTCTATGTATGGAACTTCATTTTTGTCACAACCTGCTGTAGAGGGCAGTAACTTGGTAAAAAAAAAAATCATGTCATGCTGTAAGAGTTTCTAGTTTGTCTAATCCATAATTACAACAGTTTTAATTCAATAGTTTCCAACCTTTGTAGAACACTGGAGTAATTAGGTTTCATGGGGGGGGGGGGGGGGGGGGGGGGGGGGGGGTTGAGGGTGTGTGTGCAATTTTTTATGAATTTCATGACTACCCCTCTCCATTCTCCATGAATTTCAAATAATATCAAAATACATAGTTCATAATGTTTCAGTAAACTGTAAAATCTTGACAATCCATGAAAACTGGCCCTCACAAATTCAAATTATTCCACAGTAATTGCACACACAATCTAGATATGTTAATCTTTGTTTAAAGGATATGAGTCTTTCTGAGTTTTTCTTAAAGGATACCTAGTAATCAATTTATTATAACATCGTTCATTCAAAATCATTCCTTTCTTGAAACAGATTTGGAAAATAATCTTCGAAGATTTTCTTTGCCTTGAACTTAGCCATTTTTGTAATTGCAGAAAACCAGTAGTTTGTGTTATGTGGAACTTAAATAGTTTTCACCCAACATGACTCAGACTTATAACATTAATTGCACACTTATTGAAGATGTGCTCCTCTAATTTCAGTCTGACAGAATAAAAAATCCCTTTTTAGATTTATTTTTCTGTTGAATTTAGTCGTTTCTTGTCATCTTGTCATGGTATGCTGACCCAGGTCCCTGTTGGAGGATGTAGCAAAGTTTTCATTCAATATAATTCAAAAGCACAGTGATAGCAAACACACTTCCAATGTTGAACATAATTAACTGATCATCAAATATCTTAGTCTCTGTGTGTTGTGCAGCAATGTAGGCCCAGACCCAAGTTTGGTCTTGATTTAAGTTTTATGCATCTATTTTACATGATTTTGTGAAATGATAAAACTTTTAAATATCTGTTATTAATGAACATAATTATCAAACTGTATACTTTAACATATTCATGAGACAATACACATACCTCATAATTGTCCACAATTCCCATGCGCTTTAGTGCCATCAATCGGCTGAAACATGTATTATGTAAAATAATGATATATCATGATATGGGGAATTCATTGCAATATCCTCGACGAAAATCCTATAACCATATCACAGTTCTGAAGCATGCTTTAAACGTCACAATGAACAGATTAATTCTTCCATATGGTAAATAAGAAATGCTTATAGAGGATGTTCGGCAAGTTTAGAATTAACCATAAACCAGTCCTAAATGTCTAGCTATTAAGATATCAAGTTCTGCCATCTTTTCAGACACATTCACACCTATATAGCCCTACCTGTAGGGATTGGAATCTACAACTTCGGAACTCATCTGGGTAATTTTTGTTCGGATCGATCCCCGTTTGTTCCGTTCTTCCTTTAATTCATGTTCAAGTTCTTGAATCTTCTTCTGTAAATCCTCAATGCTTGCCATTTCTAAATAGGTTATGTTCACACTATTAAATGTTATTTTGCTAATACACGGCTAAAGCATTCACTTGACAGGTCTGTTTACTTCCACGACGTGGAAAAGAAGTCGGTGTTTTATTTACCTTCAATAATGAAGATCCAGCTAAGGGGAGAGAAATCTAAATTAGATTTTGAAAAAAAAGGGGGGGGGGGGTTACCGATAGATAAACCTTTATTTCAAGTTGTCAAACTTGTATTATACACCACGGGAAACGACAAAAACTGCCGAGCTTTTGACAGAAAGAAGAAAGACACTATATAAGATGTACCAAGTAATACTAATTAATTTTAAAATACACTTGATGTCGAAAAACATTTTTCATGCGATTTGATAACTCCTGTAAGAAATTTTAAAAATGGACAATGATCAGAAGTTGATCTGGTTCATCATACGTGAAGATGGATATAAAATATTAAGGGTTAATCTCAAACGTTGTTTAAGTTTTCTCTTTTCTGTTACTCTATGTATTTGATTTGTTGAGTTGTATACAGTGCCGACTTTGAATAAAATTTACTTACTTACTCAAGTTAGTTCAGGGCCGTAAATTACATGGAGGCGGAGGAGGCAGCTGCCTCCTCCAACTTTTGAGCCAAAAAAAATTAAAATTTAAAGTTCATTAGAATTTATGTTGTTTCCAATAACTAAGAACATGATACCTCCCTTAAAAAGCATTCCAAATCTTTCTTTTAGAATGAGTTAGTCAAGTAACATCTTAGAAGGCCCTAGAATCAAGGATTTTGCACGAAACGTGTTCAGTGTGCACAAAATGTGCTCAGCGTCTGGGGGCCTGGGCGGCCCCCAGACCCCCGCCTAATTTCCTGCCTCCTCCAAATTGAAGGTTAATTTACGGCCCTGTAGTTACTTATCAATGGATTGTCTTGACTACTTTTAAAGAATCTGATTGACTGTGCATAAGCCCCCGTCCCTTGGTACACTAGGTATTTAGGACAGTTTTATACTATGTTATAGTCTACTTTTACTTGTCATAATTGTATCTTTGTAGTCAGTGGCGGATTTAGGGGGGGGGGGGGGGGGCGAAGCCGGCGTCTCCACTCCCTTAAAATTTTCAAATTTAAGGTAAATCATGGTCTGTTGTTTAGAAAAATGTAAACGATAAAAGAAGCAATAACATCTTTCACTCTCGGAGAAATAAATAACAAAATCTTTTGATTTATTGAATTACTTTTATTGGGAGAACTTACATTTTTCCAAAAGCCCTTAAAATTTACGTCATTTTATTAATTCAACCTTATTAAAAATGACTGCATAGTAGACATATTTCAAGCCCTATAAAATCTGTAAAATACAGGAGCTCCTGGGCCCCCATCAGGACTACGCCTTGGACTTACTAGGGGACTCAAGACAGCCCCGGACCCCCTGCATTATAAAGTTGCGCCCCCTAACCGCAATTCTTGGACCCGCCCCTGGTAGTCCTCCACTTAATGTACATCTTCATTGTTTTCATGATCCAGTTTCAGACTTATTAATTTATATAAAAACTTATTCATAATGAATCTTACTGTTAGAATTGTACATGTCCCCCCACCCCCCCCCCCCCCCCCTCCCCCTTGAGGACCCTTGTTGTTGGTTTGACTAAAGCAGATATGCACCACAGATATCCAGGATATTTTGATGTTGTTTTCTGAAGTTGGACAATATGGCCTAAAATGTCTGGTGGTAATCCATAAAAGTTTCTACGGCCATACTTCGTGTCCTGCATATAATATACGTAAACTTCTTATGTTGGCAATGTCTGGTAATTCATCATAGATACAATAATACTTTTCATGCCCTCTCGTTCTTGAACCTTTTTCAATTTGTCAGTATTGCTTTTACTACAAAGAGTGACAAATCACAGGACAAAAGTTGAAAGTTTAAAAGTATGGATAAGTGTAACCTTGTTTACGCAGACAGCTCTGCAAAGTGAAAAGGTTTCATCTTCAAATTAATTCTGTTAACAATCGGTTTGATAACCTGAATAAAGTCGAATAAGAAGTTGACACTGGTATTTAATTCATGCTTAAATATACATGTCTATTTTGGCATCTGGTAAGCACATCGGTATCTGTCTGTATATATTATAGCAATGACAATCAAAGAAAAACATTTTACAAAATTGAAAAATATCATTCTAACCATGAAATTGATTTTAAAAAGTCAACACATTTGGAACGGTATGCTTAACTTTATGCATGAATTTTGTTTACTTTGCAGACAAGGAAATAACGATTTCCTTTAATAAACGTCATTATATTACGTACTGGGACAAAGAACTTGTTTAATGAAAAGTTTCTTTCTATTAATATTTGATTAGGAAATATGTAGTGTAAATGTAAGTAAAATACTAAGTCAGTACGGCAGTAATGCGTATTGGCATATATATAACAATGCATTGATCGAAAGCTGGGGGTCTACGGAGTAAAAAGCTTTGATCATAAGAAGATTCTGTTTTTTGGATACAGACTGGTGGTATCTTGGACATTGGAACAAGTGAGAAAAATATTTTATTACTTCATTTTCATTTACCAATTCTTTCAATTTTTAATAGATATTAACCTCAAACTGCAGATGAGGATATTTTCTCCAAAAGAAACATAATTTTGAAATCATTTTGAAAAACGATTTTTATTTCTGAGCGAATTTATTAGTGCTAACTTCTGAGACAATGCTCAAATGTATTCTGAAAAATAAAAACGAATTCTTCAAATAATCAATACGGCTTTAAACACAAACACTTATTGCCCGTGTGCTGTAATTGTTTCAAAACTCATTTCGAACTTTCTTCCTATTTTTTTCTTTTTTTCTTAATCATTGGGTATATAGTTTTGTTATTGAACTTGGACATTTCGGTACTCCACCATTGTAGAATGACGAGAGCAAGGTTAACATAAGCCTTTTGGCTTGTACACATTGTTTGTAAGCACGTATGATCACTGATTAATAAATAAATAAAATATTGTCTTAACTATAAACAAAGTTTCGAAATGAAGTATTGAAAATGAAATTCAAAGTACGTAAAGTGAGTCGATATCAATGTCGTTTTGATTTTTTTTAATACCATTCCTCATAAATACTCGTTGGAACTGAACAAGTTTGCAATACGTTTTTGGAAATAACAGCTAAGACTGTTCCTGAGAGTCACCCCACCCACCTCCGCTCAACCAATGGTTTTCAGATTCAGAATAAGGATATAATTTCGACTTTCAGGTTTTCATGAAATGAGAGAAAGTCTTTATTTCCCCATTGTAACGATCTTAATTTTATGATGTGTAAAAGAATGCATATATTTTTTTACTATTATCAATCAAATAGAGCTTCAGTATGACGCCTCTTGTTTGCAGTACCAGGCAATCCTACAGAATTGAATTCACACGAAATCCTATGTTATCATTATCATTTTTACCATGTAAACTTTATATGTATTTTGGGCTCTATCAATGACAAATTTGTATAATGCAAACCAAAAATTAAATTAAATTTTTACCGTTCAGGTGAACCAACCGTCGTGATAAGTTTTTATTTCCGAGTTCAATTTGAAGATCTTTATTGAAGACACTATATAATTTATTTATTTTCAGTATCCTCCATTTGCCTACACAATGGAGAAGTTTACAAAGCGGGCCTCCGTATTCTCCCTAAACAGACCGAAGTCAACCAAATCGAAAAAAGAGGTCTTGTACGAGTTGCAGAAAAAAGTTGTGAGTGCATCTAATTCCTTTCAGTGTAAATTTTCAGTTCTCAGACACACCAAACAATGTGTATATATATATATATATATATATATATATATATATATATATATATATATATATATATATAAATGCACAGGACATTGCGACGGTCAAGAGGTGTCTCTACAGAAACAGCATATTTAGTATTTTTAGTACATGGGTGTAGATTCCAAAAATGATAGCAATTTATTTTATCAAAGGTTTACTATGCATCAATCCAGAACGAGGGAGGGGAGCGGAACTGGGATTTGCCCAATTATACATATTTTGCATTCATTTGCAAATGTTAGACCCAAGTGTAGGTAGAGACCATTATGGAAATTCATTTGACCTCTGGGGAAAATTTCTGGATCCGCGCATGTTTATCATCTACATTAGGTTATATGTGGGGGCGTTCCAATTTAACACACACTTTCAAACATCTTCTCAGTGTTCCAGAGTGGGAAGTCGAAGGTAGTGAAGTGACCAAATATCGTTATTAAACTTCCCCATGGAATAAATATTTTAGGCTGGTTAATTTTTCATGAATAAATGAATGGGTGACACGTATTGATAATAGAGGGATTAAGAATCTTGCCATGTTTGAATAGAAGATAAGCCCAGACTTTCAATTGAACTTCAACTGATAAAAAATTTACAATATCTTTAATCTGTCAATATCAAGTGTATCGAGTATGCTAAAAGAGAAAAATCATCATGGGACACAAATCAAAAGGATAAATCAATATTTCTGATTAATTCGCTGTTACAGCCTCTCCACAAATGCTCATTTGACCGACAGAAGCGAAGCTGGTTGGGACCAGTTAAACCACAACAGACCCTTCCGTCCCGCTGGGCGAAGGCCAAAGGCGCCGTGTTTGTAAGTGTTATAATTACTCACATATTTTCTATCAAACTTTGAACTTGTAGTAAATCAGATCCCAAAATGTACAGTTAACTGAGTGAAAATGATGACGCAGTAAGCAGGTGTCCGTAATAGTTTTTTCTGTCTTCTTTCTTTAGCGGTTTTTTTGTGTTCATTGATGCATGTGCATGTTTACAGTACATTGTTCTTGTTACACATGCATATAATGTATTCTATGAGATGTGTATCTTAGTCAGTGTGAATGAATGAATGATAAATTGATAGACATTATTTATAGTTTCTGGGAATGAGACCGGCTTCCAGAAGAACTATTGATGTGGATAACTTAGTGAAGGCCACAAAGCTGCTGGTGAGTCCTAGACTTGATCATTAATCATTCGTCTCGTCCTAGTCCTTTTTATCCGTTTCGTCCTAGTCCTTTATCATCCGTTTCAACATAGATTGATCCTTTATCATCCGTTTCATCGTTGAATTAGTCGTTCACTATCCGTCTCATCCTAGTCCTTTATTATCCGTCTAGTTCTAGTCCTTTATAAGCCGTCTTGTCCTAGTTCTTTATCATCCGTCTCGTCCTAGGTCTTCCGTCTCATCCTAGTCCTTTATTATCCGTCTCATCCTAGTCCTTTGTCTTCCGTCTCGTTCTAGTCCTTTATTATCCGTCTCGTCCTAGCCCTTTATCATCCGTCTCGTCCTAGTCCTTTGTCTTCCGTCTCGTCCTAATCCTTTATTAACCGTCTCGTCCTAGTCCTTTATCATCCTAGTCCTTTATCTTCCGTCTCGTCCTAATCCTTTATCATCCGACTCGTCCTAGTCCTTTATCTTCCGTCTCGTCCTAATCCTTTATCATCCGTCTCGTCCTAATCCTTTATTAACCGTCTCGTTCTAGTCCTTTATCATCCGTCTTGTCCTAGTCCTTTATCACCTGTCTTGTCCTAGTCCATTATCATATGCTTAGTCCATTATCTTCCGTCTCGTCCTAGTCCTTTATCATCCGTCTCATCCTAGTCCTTTATCTTCCGTCTCGTCCTAATCCTTTATTAACCGTCTCGTTCTAGTCCTTTATCATCCGTCTCATCCTAGTCCTTTATCTTCCGTCTCGTCCTAATCCTTTATTAACCGTCTCGTTCTAGTCCTTTATCATCCGTCTCGTCCTAGTCCTTTATCATCCGTCTCATCCTAGTCCTTTATCTTCCGTCTCGTCCTAATCCTTTATCATCCGTCTCGTCCTAGTCCTTTATCATCCGTCTCATCCTAGTCCATTATCATGTCTTGTCCTAGTCCATTATCACCTGTCTTGTCCTAGTCCTTTATCATCTGTCTTGTGCTACGACTAGTACTCTTCCATCCAAATATTCCCATGCTTAGTCCTATATCACCGATCTCAATTTCCACCTGTTACAGAGGACATTCTCCACAACAAATGAATTATTAAAATAATTTTATTTGCAGAGGTCATCAATGAATACCAGTTGTAAAGACGATTTGTGTGAAAAAGATGAAAATTCTGAGGTAGGTCACATTTCCACTTGAGAGAAGACTGATTCTTAGGACGTAGTGCCGAATCATCGGCTGAAGCACAGGACAATTAAATTCAATAGAAAATGTGTTGAATTTTTTAATTTTACCTATTTTTGTTTACTGCATAAGGTTGACGCAATTCTTGACAAACCTGTGATATCAAAACCATTCAAAACGTCGAATGATACGATCTGGACTTGTCCAAGGACTCTGAGACCGGTATCTGAACGGTAATTGTTAATCTTTGTTAGAATCAACAACTCTTTAATAAAGTTGTACATAATGCACCCATTTACACAAATCGAAATAACGGTATTATATATCGATTCTGTAAGTTATGCAACTTCTCATTTATTGGAATGATTATGAACAGATGCAAAGAATTTATATTTGAGAAATCAAAAGCCAACACTGACGAGAAGCAGGTATCCGCGGCATCCAACTTACAGTCAATGTACCTCAAGAAAATTCTGGACGAGAAAGAAAAGGAAGTCAAATCTCTCCAGAACCAGCTCCACAAGGCCAACGCCGAAAATGTGAAGCTAATACAGGAATTAGAAGGGTGATTTTTTAAAATAACTACACACATGTACACGCGCGTAGTGATGCCTTTTAAAACAAGAATTAATTTCGAACGCACTCTAATAATATAGCCTTATGTATACTGTATACATAATTTTTTAAAACTCATACACATATTTATATATATTTTCGTGTTTCAGATACAGAGGAAAGAACTACGATGAAATGTATAAAGAAAACATGACTAACAAAGAACACTTGAACCGCGTGTGTCGGGAAAATATTCTGCTGCACGGACAATTACGGAAGCAGGAAAACAGACGATTACAAAAATTGGCCGGGGATAGAGAAATAGTGACAAAGCATGATTCGGAGCAAACTGAGCGACTGAGATTGACTAAGTCTGCAAAACCCAGGCTGTCCTAATGCTTTGTTAAAAGTTTATCAATACATGTATAATCATAAAAACGGCAGCCAGTTGGATATACATTTCCTATAACATTAAAGAATTACTGTTATGAATCACAGACCTATATACTAGCTATTAGTAGTAAGTCTATAAATCCCTATATAAATACCTATTGCGCTGGTGGCATGTGTTTGGTTTTGTTGATAAATACAGATTGATTTCACTGTTTGTCTGCGTTTGGTGTCATTAGGTCGTGGGAATGGCTGGGCACTTACTGAGTAGTGGACATTGTCTGAAACGTGTTTTATACCGATTGTTAGACCTTTCTTGGCACACTGATTTTGAATGCGGATAGCCCCGTTTACCTGACCAGGATATAGGGCTCACGGCGGGTGTGACCGGTCGACAGGGGATGCTTATTCCTCCTAGGCACCTGATCCCACCTCTGATGTGTCCAGGGGTCCGTGTTTGGCCAACTATCTATTTTGTATTGTTTGTAGGAGTTATGGGATTAATCGCAGTTCGTTATCCTCACCTTTCATAGTGACGAATATTTATTTCAGTTTAGTATTCAGACAAAACCAATTTTCCATATAGTAGGAATGTGTGGTTTGCTGATCCGATCCAGAGGAGGATATATTTCTGAACATTTCCAATGTTTTGCCGTCGATATTTTTACCAATATGATGCCCATTTCCTCATGAATGTGAACGATGTGCGTATGAATCTTGATAAATATACCCACAGTTCGCCTCTCGACTGGGCCGCATCACCCTAGATCATCAATCTGACTATATATTCGCACCTGGGGCGGATTAAAAAAATGTTGCACAAAAAAGGGGGACTGCAGACCTCAAAACGGCACCCGAATAATTAAAATGTTTATCAATAATAATAATAATAATAAATATGAATAAATGCACCCGAAATTAAGACACTCTCCCCCGATCCTCCACTGCATGGTAAACAATAAAGATAAATTTCTGAAATTTTCATGAGTAGATACGAATTCCTGGATTGTCGTTTGGATTTGAGCGACGACTGGAAGGCTTGGAGAAGTAGAATGAACGCCGAGGCTCGTTCACTAGGTACTGCACACTTCGGTCCTTGAAAGACATTTCAGTCCAAATACATGTACATGTTTCGGTCCAAAACAAAAGCTGGACATTTCGGTCCAACTTTTAAAGACATTTCAGCCAAAAACAAAAACTTGCGAGATCTTTGGAACAGATATTGTGTTTTTTCAAAACATTTCGCTCTCTCAGTCGCGTGCTTTAAACTAGTTCATAATCCGTTCATAGTCAATATGAACGGATTGTGTCGCGCGCTGAAATTGGTTGGTTCATAGAGGAAAATGCGATTTTTAATGTATATCAGTGATAAGTGGTCTTATCTATCCAAGAATTAAATGATATAGGGCCTACTTGTGTTGATAACTTTGAATGATAAAAGTAGCCACCTTTCATTTCAATTTAACTCAAGACTCGTTAAAATTAATTACTCTTAAACTTTTTGGTCCGCAAAGGGGTTGGGGGGGGGGGGGGGGGGGGTTCGGACCCCTTAGACCCCCCCCCCCCCCTTTCTGGATCCGCCTTTGATGCTATATATATTTTGGCCGAAGTGTCGTTGGACCGAAGTGTTTCTATGTCGAAATGTCATTAGATCGAAGTGTCAATATACTGTCGTTTAAAATGTGTGGTATAAGTGGCGCGGACGGAAAAAGGGCCGAAATATCTTGGGCCAAAGTGTCTTTGGGCCGAAATGTCTGACTACCCGTCTGTTGTCAAGGGCGAGGTATTTCGTTCGCAACGAAGAAGTAGCTGTTGGCGCTTTTCTTCAAATATTCACTTCATTCAGTCGTTTTCATCAAGTTTTGCAGTGATACAATTCTAACACCATAGTAAGTAATTGTTGGACATACTCATATAAAGTTTTTATGCCCCAGAGATCGAAGATCGGGGGGCATATTGTTTTGTCATGTCTGTCATTCTGTAATCATGTCTAAAACTTTAATCTTGCTAATAACTTTTGAACAGTAAGTGATAGAGCTTTGCTATTTCACATGGATATTCCTTGTGACAAGACCTTTCCGTGGGTACCAACATTTTTGACCCTGTGACCTTGGAGTTTGACTTACTTTTTGAAAACTTTAACCGTTGCAATAACTTTTGAACATTAAGTGATAGAGCGTTGATATTTCACATGCGTATTCCTTATGACACGACCTTTCCGTGGGTACCAACATTTTTGACCCAGTGATCTTGGAGTATGACCTACTTTTTGAAAATTTTAACCTTGCTTATAACTTTTGAACAGTAAGCGATAAAGCTTTGATATTTCACATGAGTATTCCTTGTGACAAGACCTTTCTGTTGGTACTAAACTTTTTGACTTTGACCTACTTTTGATTTTTTTTGTTGACATTGGTCATAACTTCTAAATGGTAAATATTAGAGCTTTCATATTGTACATGAGCATTTCTTGTGACAAGATCTTTCTACTGGTACCAATATATTTGTCCTTGTGACCTTGGCCGTCTTCGGAATTGGCCATTTATCGGGGGCATTTGTGTTTCACAAACACATCTTGTTATTTTTCTATAAAGTATGTAAGTGTCATTTCTACATGCTTTAAAATTTGCGTTGTTAAACACAATTTTGAAAAATTATAGGCTAAACTTGGAATTAAATTTGTCTACAGTGACAGTACAGTCCCACTGAATATTGATAACACTATCTAACGTCTGAATTATTAATATACCTATGTTAGTAATATTGTATTAAATTCTAGATAAATAGGTTAAATGAAGATCTAATATACTGGCATATATAGACGATGTGGGGGTGGGGTGGGGGTGGGGGGTGGAGAAGAGGGCGATCGAACAATTATAAAAAAGCAATCATGCTCTCAGTAAACAGCATCTTAGTATTTATTATTCTCGCAAACAATATATAAGATTTGCATGGTTAATTTTCTACATTTTATTAATAATGTATATTTATAAACAATGCATATTGCAGCATAAAAAGGATTCTGACTGTTCTTTCTTTTTCACAGAGTGATGGAACAGAACAACAAAAATCCCTGTCACCAAACTGAAACAACAGGAAGACTGTAGTAGTTACAACATTTAACTTCTAGTATTTGACAACCACATTGACAACTTGTATTATATTAATTATAATATTCAAATTCAATAACCACACTGACAGGTTTTACTAAATAAGTAATGTTACACGGTATTCAAATTTACAACATGTGTCCATTGTTTGTAGTAATGGTAAATCATAATATACAGAGGTGTTATTTCAGGCTTGGGGGATATGCAGTCAGATGTGACCATCACTTATTCCAGCTCAGTCTCTGTAAACGAGATCTCTCGTGGACATTCAGAAGCCAGCTCCACAAAACAGACAGACTCACGTGAGATGAAATTTTGCTTTAGTAATCATATCAATGATATCTGACACTAACCAACTAAACAAAGTTACTACATCTGAGTAGGTTAAAATTTCCAGTTAGAATTTTTCTAGTAAGATACAACACATTAATTGACACTCTTAATTTCTATTTAGTTGAGCAAGATAAGTCTTCATGTTTTCATTTTGTATAGTCCACTTCTACTAAAAATAATATTGCTGTGACTAAGTGTGCCTTAAATCATAGCTACTAGTACTGCAGACTCTTCATTGTTTTAATTTATTTCAGAGAAGTCCACTGGTGCTAAAAAGGTTTTTAAAAAAGTTGTCTTGACTCGGAGGAATGAGTAAGTTAACAGATGTACATGTATTATTTTGTGATTAGCAGCTACCAAGTAAATTACCGGCAATGACGATTTTTTGCATAATTGCTGTACTTTTGAAATCTCAAGTCTGTACCTGTTTAATGATATTTTAAAATATCAAATTGGCCGAAAACTATTTTTGCAATGTAATACACACTGGGTCATATATTCTTTAAACAGTAATGATTCAGAGAAACATGATGCTAATCTTAAAAAGCTGATGATGGAAGACAGAGAGTGCAATAAAATATTACTCAACATCGAGGACAGCAAGAAGAAAAGATAGCTAAAAGTGGAAGAGCTACAAAGGGAGCTGGCAGAAGCAAAGGTCTATCACAAGGAGCCGATTTCCAGGAAAGTGACCCACTTACAGAAGATCAACTCACTAAATAAAAGTGTTGGGTGTGGTGTACCTCTGCACACAGCTCAAGAGGATATCCTGCTTCATCAGATGCTGGTAAATCAGGAGAGAATCCAGAGAGGTAAAGTCAAAGTGCTGGAGACTGAGCTCAGTGCTCTGACAGGAATACCCTCTAGGTCTGAGTCTAAACTCCAGAGACCCAAACCCGCTTCTAGAATTCCTAACCTTGATTTCAGAAAGCTGGAAAATGACAGATTGCCCCCTGTGGGGGTACAAGAAAATAATATGACAACAAACATCCAGAAAGAGTTAAAAAGTTGAAAAACAATTGAAAAAGCCAAAAGAGTTTGCTCTACCAGCTGTCTGTGCCCCTCGAGTTCCTCAGCTTGAATTGAAGAAGGTAGTTAATGATAGCCTGCCTTTTGTGGGAAGTAAGCTTTCCCTGCCAGCTATCTGTGACTAGAAAGGGAAGAAGAAAATAGTCAGTGAAATAATGCTGCCGGACAGAACAGGACCAGACATTATGACAAAATGTCTAAAACTCTTGTCTTACCGATATCAAGGACAATACAAAATCAAATATGGCAGCTCCTTACTTTTAACAGATAAATCCTGTCAGAACTGTGTTCATTCTACAGACAAACATTCCAGTCCTTTAGTATTATTACCAACGATGACATTTTCAGCTAGAAAATGTGTAAAAATAGTACAATAGTTAATATATTACAGATAATTGTTCTAGTTATTTACCTTAACGTATACATGCATTTGTTTTCATGAATGGAAAGCACTAAAAGAAAAAAATTACATAATATATGCCTCATTCTCAGAAAAAGTGTGGAAGACTTATTGAGAAAATTGGACATCATGTCATTGTTATGGACATTGCTCCGACAAACACTTATATTGATACTAAATTTTAAAAAACTGAAATTCTCTTTAACAGTAAATAGAAAAAATGAAAAAAAAAAATCATATCACATTTATTTTTATCCCAGGGCTGATAATGTAAAGGCACCCTCTTGAAATGGACGACGGGAATCATTGCAAATATTTAACGTTAAATGACACTTAAGGTGGGTCGATCCTCATGTGACTTATCTATAATAATGGTTAAAAGTGGAAAAACTGTAATTTCCACTCAATATAGTTTAATCTAACCAATAACCAAAGAAAATGTGCATGCTGCCACCCTTTTAAAGATGTCAGACATACAAAAACAGAAGCATAAAAAAATCGCACATTTTCGTTAAACAGAATGATGAAAAGTAATAAAAACTTGTTGAAATGACAAATTTCAAATGTCAACAGTTTAAGAAATCTGATAATTCATAGATATATAAAAATTAATTGTGGATATTAGTGAAATCATTGTGTCATAGACATGCAGTTGAGGAAATTCCAGCATAGGAGTTATTGCCCTTGACAAAATCTTTAAAATTATAAATAATTGATTATCTATGGAAAATAAAAACTTTTTCAGTATCAAAAGTTTACCAATTTTTTTTATTTTATTCAGTGAATACAATTCCTCTGAAAGATATATTTCAATCATGCGCAAAATTTAATAAAATAAAGATTTTGTAAAAACCTATGACATCACATGAGGATCGATCAACCTTAAATGCATATTTCTCTGACGAAAGCATAATTTTTTTATACTTAATTAAAACAAGCAGATACCCCTTGTAAAATGAACACAAAATAATATGATACATAAAGCAATATGCATTTCTTAACAAAATTATTATTATCAACATTTTAAATCCATGGACAGGTGAGAATTAAAATAAAGTCATCATTTTAAATTAAATCTAGGTTTTTGTAGTACTTTGCTTCACCTAACAGAAGAAAATGTTTGTGTACATGTATATGGCTCATTATAGCCTTTGAGACATTGATATACATTATGCATATATAAACACACATTCTTAATTTTGTAAACAAAAAATTCAAAATACAACAGTCTAAAGATATGACAAATTTCCAATCACAGATTTTGACCTTCACACTCTTGGTTTCTTAGAATCTTGCAAGTTCTCACTAAACACGTTATGATTACCATTGTTAGGATCTCGCAAGTGAATAACTTTCAGTTTAGGCAATGTTAAAGAAAGTCCCACAAGTTTCTTTTGTGTTGTAGTGGAAAAAACTTTCTCTGTAACAAGCTGGTCCAAAGATTCCTTACATCTGTAATAAAAGAATTCATATATGTCCTCATTCTTACACTGATTCTAACTTCAAAGGGAACAATTTCTAAACTGATAGTATTTCCTCAATGGCATAATATCATGGGCGTCATAGGTCTCTCCTATTAGTTTCTGGACATTATTATTTTGCTTGTAGTTTCCAACTTTTGCTTTTGTGATGATATTTCTTGCAAGCTTCAATGTATCAATGCAACCTTCAACTGCATCCTAAAAGTTCTTTAAAATGTTATGTCTGTTTAAGCGGTGCAATAGAAATGGAATGTTAAAAATTTTGACTGTTGCAATTGTGTCCTATCAGAATGGCATTTGGAAAGCATGACAGAATTTGATGAAATTGTGAAGTCCGCAATATACTGTTGTTGATTCTACACTTTAACCTTTATGCTTGAGGACACCTCCAACATATGCAAGTCCTGAAGATAAAAATCAGAATAATTTTATTTTTATACATATACCAAATGCTCTGCAATAGAAAAAAAAAAAATAGACCCAATGAATTAACATGACTTGTTCATGTTATGTTCAAAACTGACCTGTCGCATCTGATGCTGGAATACTGATTCTGCAAGTTGGCTTCATGTAAATATTGAAGGTATTTTCTCCACAAACACAAGTTATCTGGATAATTTCTGATGTTCTAGCTGATATGAAAAAACAAAACAAATGGCAAACTTCTTGAAAATGTCTCTCAATTTAAATCTTATCTTACACAATAAATTTAAAAGATTTTACACAAACCTAGTCCAGTTGTTTCAAGATGAAAAAATATTGATGAACTGCAATGGAGTTACACTTAAAGAGGGCCCAATGTTGATATCCTGTAAATCAACAGATTCCCCCCAGCCCAATCTTTGAACTATAGGTTGCACTTCATCTTCGCTAGCCAAGGGTGACGACAGAGAACCACCGTGGATCGTCACCCTTGGCTAGTGAAGATGAATAGAGAAACACCGTGGATCGTCACCCTTGGCTAGTGAAGATGAATAGAGAAACACCGTGGATCGTCACCCTTGGCTAGTGAAGATGAATAGAGAAACACCGTGGATCGTCACCCTTGGCTAGTGAAGATGAATAGAGAAACACCGTGGATCGTCACCCTTGGCTAGTGAAGATGAATAGAGAAACACCGTGGATCGTCACCCTTGGCTAGCGAAGATGAATAGAGAAACACCGTGGATCGTCACCCTTGGCTAGCGAAGATGGTTGCACCTATGAAAATAAATAAATTTGTGTATACAAGCAGCTATTAACTAGTTCTTACGGTTACCCATAAGATTATCAATACAGAGTTTAAAGATTCAGAGTTTGAAAATTCTTTTGTCACTCAAATCCAAAATAGCTACATTCACATTTTCTTCAATTCCAGATGACGGCATTTCACACTCTTTTGGGCTTGGACTAATCTCTGTCACTTCAATTTTCTTGCCAATTTCACTGTAAATCTTCCAGGGGACATGTGGCAGCGTTCGTTAAACTGAAAGAACATTGAAATTTTATTATGTAAGATGGGGAATGCAAGTTATCATTTGTCATCACTACATTATGGGCACTGTACATTTTGTATCAACAAGAAAGAATAGAGAAACTCTTTCAATGGAAATCATCAAATCCGAAAGAAAAAATAACACAACCCAATCTAAAATAGGACCCAATAACCTAACTCAACCGTTCCCAAACAGTGCAATCCACATCTGTGATGTAACCGTAACCCTCATTCTATTGTCAAACAGTAGCTGAGACTCTCGTTTTCAAACTTTCAGAACCTCCATAAATACCTGCCATCATTACAATGCATTTGTTTACTGAATTCTTATGCAATGTTTCTCTTTTATTAATCATGGAATTACTTTCAAGAGCAGGAAGTACTTACAGCCATTTTGGTGCTTTGCTAGCAACCATTTGATTAAAGCTCTTGTTGTTCTGATTCGACCTCAAAACACTCAATTCATCCACTTTTTAAATATACATGTATTTGTTGAATAAGGCCTCTAATACTAAACAAAGGGGTTGGCTGAAGAGTGGCTTGCCGTAAGGAAGGTTCTTTAGTTTGTATTCCTTCTGATCACTATTTCACCATGACCCACAATTCTCATGTTCACCTGACAAAACAAATACAGAAGTATTGTATTTTTTAATTGCCAGAGTTGAATAAAAACTAGAAATATGTCCATAGGACATGAATGCCCTGCCCAATGTGACATTTGTAATGCAATATGAAACCCCCCCAGGGATTTATCGGTACTTTCTCATGGTCCGATCATCCCGTGGGGATCTGGGTTAAAATAGGTCCTCATTACCCTCTTGCTTGTCGTAAGAGGGGACTAAATGGGACGGTCCTTTGGACGAGACCGCAAAAATCGAGGTCCCGTGTCACAACAGGTGTGGCACGATAAAGATCCCTCCCTGCTCAATGGTCATAGGCGCCAAGCATAGGTCTAAATTTTGCAGCCCCTCACTGGCAGTGGTGACATCTCCATATGAGTGAAATATTCTCGAGAGGGACGTAAAACAACATTCAATCAATCATGGCCCGATCGATATTCTGCTCCATTCACAATGGAAAATAGGTTGAAGTTTTTTTCATTTTGTGGAAAAAAATTAAATTACTGAACCCCCTTTTTTGTCTTGAAAATAATGCAGATTAAGGATGACCGTAGGGGCCAGGGGGCGATTGAAGGGAAATATCTCCTTCATGTTAAAATACCCTCATAGCTTTTCAATAATATCTCGAGAAAGTTGATGCACACTTTTTTCATTCCCCTTATCAATGAATTACACGAGAAATGCTGTGCTTTCAGGTTTTAAACCTTTAGCGAACTTAGTTTGGTGTGGTGCTAGCTTTTTATACATGAATGAGCTGTGTTCAAGTCATATCACAAATGCATAAAAATAAAGAGAACGTTTGAAACACTCTTTCTTATTGTTATTTACTGTATAAGCTTTAATAGTCATATCACACATCAATAGAAAAGAAAACCTTTCAAACAATCTTCCTTATTAATCAAATGCATTATTTCCATTTTGAAGTAAAGTGTTTAAATTATAAAATTTCACCTTTTTTCATGTTTTTTCTATATTTAAACTTTTTGACTCAAGTTAATCACCCATTAATTTCACTCCGGATATTATTCGAATTTAACAAAATTCTAAGAAAATTGCTATATAGATAAATAGCAATTTTGCATTGGTTAAATGTTGCCTATCAATAAAAAGGTTATCATTATTCAAAATTACTTCCAACAAGAAAAAAACAAGAGTACCGCCAATGCTACATAATACGTACGTGAAAAGCAAATATTGGGCATCTTCGCTAGCCAAGGGTTTTCGGTCCACTTCGCTTATATGGGGAGCGAAGTGGACCGAAAACCCTTGACTAGCGAAGATGATATTGGGTATTTTTCTTACACCGTGATTTGTAGAACTTGGTTTCAAGTAGTATCAGCAATCACCAGGGTGTGACATACTTCCTTTACATTGTGAAAACAGACATAATCATATGCACTCTCAATGTAATATTTTCACTTGGCATAAGATGTATGTGTAGAACGTTAAAATGATGGTCCTAGCCTCAACGATTTGGTCTATATCCTGCTACTACGACCTTGACCTTGAGAAACAATAGGCATCCTCCATTTGGCATGAAGTGTACGTGTACCAAAAAAATAATGCCACGGTTTAATAGCTACCACTAATATCAGGGTAAGATTTTTTTTTTTTACCAAAATATTGTTAAAAATTGCTCTGAAACTGAGCTAAACAGGAAACAAGAGGAATGATTATGCATGCCTAATAAATTGATTGCCGTAGGGATCCGGGATAGAATAGGTAGTACTCCTTGCTTGTCGTAAAAGGCGACTAAATGGGGCGGTCCTTTGCAAAAACCGAGGTCCTGTGTCACAGCAGGTGTGGCACGATAAAGATCCCTCGTTGCTCTAAGGCCATATAAGCGCCGAGCATAGGCCTAAACACTGGCAATGGTGACGTCTCCATATGACTATGAGTGAAATATCCTAGAAAGGAACGTTTAAACATTTTTCACTCATATGGAGACGTCACCAAGATCGGTGAAGGGCTTCAAATTTAGGCTTATGCTCGGCGCTTACGGCCATTGAGCTGTGAGGGTTCTTTGGCGTGCCAAACCTACTGCGACACGGGACATCCGTTCTTAAGATGACCTCCGAGGACCCGTGACATTCACACCTGATGCCGAGCGTTTGGCGATGGAACTGTCACTCCCTGTTTTAACAACTTAGGTCTGTAGCGGCCGGGATTCGAACCCCCGGCCTTCCGCATGGGGGGAGAACACCCTAACCCCTTGGCCACCGCGACGGTCGCATGGCTAATAAAAGTTATCTTCACAGATGCATTATTTTTTTTTAACTGAAAGGTGTTAGTCGATTAAGGATTAAGTCACACCTTGGAGTAAAATTATGAACTTACGTGGATTATAACCCCAATCTGTGTTCTCCTAGCTCCAAAATAAAGTGCCCCATTCGGCCTACGACGACGTGTGACGTCATGTCTAAGTTTTGACGTACGTCATAATACGACTGTGACAGTGTTCGTTTTATCATAGACATCTATTATAGTTTTATGCAACCGGGAAAAAAATCTTTGTTTTTTCCGCGTCAAAAACAAAACAAACAAAAAATAATAATTTTAAAAAAAGACCCCCAAATGACATGGCATTAATTCTAGGCTAGTGAATAAATCTCAATGTATCCTTCCAAGAACCAGCCGAGGAGGGAGGAGGGCTCAAATATACGTTGCTATTAATTCAACAATTATCTGCTGAAATATTTCATCATTGTGTTATTAAAACAAGAGTTCTGTACGATATCGATGTTATAATTATTGTTCTTATTTCCTCTTCTGAAACATGTCATTGCTACTGAGGGGATCTTATAGTATGAATTTTATTCTTTTAAATTACTTGTAGATAGTTGTGTATAAAGGAGGGTGGGGTGGGGGTGGGGGGTAAATGAGAAAAATTCTCAAATATGTTGTTATTTATTGATGAAATATTTTATCATTGCGTTAAAATTAGAATTCTAGACGATATTATAAATATTGCTCTAATTTCCTCTTCTGAAACATTCCATTGCTACAAGGGAATTATTGTATGAGTTTTACTTTTTTAAATTACCAGTAGATATGTGCGCATAATTAAAGGAGGAGGTGGGGGGGGGGGGGGGTAAAAAGAGAAAATTTCTAGATTCGCGCCTGTACATGCAATAGTGTTGAATTTATCGAGTTATTTATAATTATCAATAGGCCTATATTGAAATGCGTTTATGCCCATAGGCAGTGCTGATCACAATCTGATCCTCGATTCGCTCCTCTTTCTTCATCTTGTTGCTACACGAGGAGGTGTAGCGACAAGATGAAGAAAGAGGAGCAGATCGAGGATTTGATTTTAATCAGATTGTGCTGTTCACACAGTTTTACAAACTTGAAAGCATTGCGACAAAGACTTAATTGGACATTTATTTATCACACAATCAGTGACTTGGAAAGATTGAGAGTAGAAATAAGGAAAGTATTATAGAGGCAGTCGAGAACAAACACTTCAGAACAAGTTGTCGCAGGTTAAGCAAACCACAGTGAAGGCGGCAGAAATATAATTAATATAGTATATAACTTTTTCAACCACATTCATGTATACATGTTTTAATAGTAATTGTTTGGGTACATGCTGGGTATTTATAAGTGATCTACATCTAGCAAGAATCTAATACAGGACTTCACTTGTTTATGATTTAGGCTGTTTCTGCTGCCGTATGATATCCCATTCATGTACTGAGTATTTGGTAAATAGTATATTCTTTAAATTGCTGAGCACCGTAAAACATATTACTGGCTCTATAGTATTTAGTATGATTATTACAAAATCCAAATCCTTTTCATTTTGTCGTTATATTCTAATTGTTTAGTCATAGAGAGCTCTCCCTATAGGTAACACGTATATACATGTGTAAAAGGAAACAGAAAACTAATGAAAAATCAAATTATACCTATGGAATCTGACAATTTTGGTCCAAATGGTATCGATTCAAGTACAACCGACTCAAAGATTCGGCTCAGATGTTTCGGTTCAAAAAGGCTGGGCACTTCGGTCCAACTTTTGGAGACATTTCGGCTCAACCCCCCTCTTTTTATTTTATTTCATTTTTTCTTGCCTTAAATCACCCGTCTCAATAGTATATGGTACATGTACATTGACACTGCCTTTGAGCAGGGAGGGACCTTTATCGTACCACACCTACTGTGACACGGGACCTCGGCTTTTGCGATCTCATCCATAGGACTCTCCACTTTGGTGGCCTTTTTAGTCAAGAAATGGGATACTGAGCACTAATTCAAACCAGCATCCCCACGGGGTTATTCAAATGGGTGATGTCACCTATTTGAATACATGTAATTAATATAATCTATTCATTTCAAATTCGTGATATAAATTATTCGAGTAAATGATACAATCTATTAAAACTATATTTGAAGATGTTCCCATAACTATATGTTATACTCAAGTAGATATATATTTGCGTTATATTTATTACTACTCGGTTCTATGAATCCCTACGATTTTCTTAATATATTAAAGTATCGGTGTGAATTCCTATATTGCTGAAATTGTCAGTCTTTATATATATATATATATATATATATATATATATATATATATATATATACGTATAGGATCGTCAGTCTATTTCGAACAAGGAGACCCTCAGTCTACCTTAAATAGCAAGTCTCCAAGTCAATTGCAAGTCTATCGCACCGATAGTATATAAAGATCATTTCTAACCGAGAAACAGCAATACAAGCAGAGACGCACGAAGTAACTCTGAAACAACTCAATACAGACCACAATATTTAACATGGCATCCCCACCAGGCGGTCCGATCGAGATTTGTTTCTCGTTTGATACGACTGGATCTATGTCCAGTTCCATCAGTGCTGTTAAACAGAATGTCCAAGAAATGATTCAAAGACTTCAAACGGATATACCCGGTATCAGAATCGCTGTGTTCGCTCACGGAGACTACTGTGACCGGAATTCTTCTTATGTCACCAAGTACATAGACTTTTCTACAGACTTGAAGGAACTGTGTCAGTGGGTGAAAAACGTGGGCTCCACTGGGGGTGGCGACTCGGATGAGTGCTATGAACTGGTTTTGCACGAGGTTCAAAGTCTGACTTGGACGCCCGGAACTCAAAGGGCGCTTGTGATGATAGGTGATGCCCACCCACATGATGTGAATTACCCAGACAATAAATTGAAGCTGGACTGGAAGCAGGAAGTCGAAAAATTGGCAGTGATGGTGAGTAAATTACATGTTACATGATGACTAAAAATCGTCCTACCTTCCAATATTTGATTGTTAAACTCCACGACAATGTTACTTTATCTCTTTGCAAATATCATAGATTATATCAATTGTAAAATTGTAGGGTATCCGAGTGTATGGAGTGCAATGTAGAGCTTCGGGTGACAAAAGGACCCATGACTTCTACCAAACACTAGCCGACAAGACAGCAGGCAGACGAGTAGAACTAGACCAGTTCTCCAACCTGTTTGACTTCATAATGGCCATCTGCTACAGAGAACAAGGAGCCGAATTTCTGGACATCTATGAACAAGAAGTACGACAAAGAAACGCTAGAATGGGTCTTCATAAAGACTTGAATGCGATGTTTGGCGCACTCAAAGACGGAGAACCTTGTACGTCTTCATCCACTAAAGTGGCAGATTCGCCAAAGTCCAAAACACTTCCCTACAAGCCGGTCCTGAAAAAGGTGTCATCCTTGACAAAAGTTCCTTCCATTGTAAATCTGAAGAAAAAGACTTCAATCATTCACGGGGTCAAGAAAACAATCGCCAAAAGGTCTCCTCGCTCTGCTGTGGATAGAAAGAAAGCGAAATCTCTGGCCATTTCGTGTCAGAAGGTATTAAAGTTTAAGTAATGTTTTCTATATATTAAGAATAATAACGTTATGAAGTTGGAAGTAAAATTAACATTTGACATCTAATGATAATCCTATTTCACAATACTGTAATTTAGATTCCAATATATCAAAATGTTGCAATTCTATATGACTGGAATATTTCTTTTGCAGATTGATACGCTAAGAAAATTGAAGAGGGAAATTGTCCCAGAGACGAATTTCTCTATGAGCAGGATACAATGGTCACCATGGGAACTCGCCATTGCTCCCAGTAGACCGGAAGATGACGCTGAATGGGTAGAAAGACACAGAGGAAGAAGGGGTTTCCGAAAATCTACCATCTGTGGAGGAAAGACATTCCCCGCAGCTGTGTACGAGTTCTCGGTGAGGAAAACTGGTGATTCCAAACGTTTTGTTGCGTACTGTAAAATGTCTTCGGGATTTACCAAAACAAGGTGTTGGGAATCCCGTCTTTTATCCGATTCGAACGTTCGATCTCAAGTGAACAAAATGGTATCCTTAGGATATTACGTGTTTGTGCGCAGATGTTTGGTAACAGACTGTAACAAGAACACGATAAAGAAGTCTCTTTTACGATATGACTATGCATGGAGATGTGTAAGAAATGTTAGAGAATCTCACAGGGATATGGAGATGGTTTAACAGTGGCGTCTACCGTGAAGACATAAACAGCAGCTATAATAATTATATTTTGTATGCTCACATCTGTATGTGAATCATTTGGATGACCTCATATTGTTATTTCATTACCTCATATTGTTACAATATATTTTGATTCTGTAATAAATTTCAAAATACATACGTGGTGAATGTAGTTTTATGTCATGCAGGCTTGTACTTGACAAACTAAGGTGTATGTGGTATATTCATGTGTGTGTGGAGGGTGTCTCTGTAGCTACCAGGCTAGACAAATCTCGTATTTCGCTTGAAGACGATCCTGTGCACCGAGCAATGAAATGCCTTTTCCACATTCCTTCATTCAACTATCCTCTCGCTTGCCTTATGATTCTCCTTCTTTCACCCTCACAGTTCATGTTCCCTCGTGGCTCCAGCGACTTTAATCTGTTCATAAGATATGCTTTAAATTGAAATAAATAATGCACCGGTGGTAGAAAATGTACTCGTTAGTAAGCCACCGACTCGTGATGTGAATTCCAAGATGATGCGATATGCTAAACTTAACACCTAACACTGGTATACCTGCTAGCCTACTAGTATTTATATAAATAAAAACAACTTCAAATGGAAATGTCCAAGAATTATTTATTTGAGTAGGCAATATCTCGTATTCATTTTGAATCAGTGAGATGACCTATTTGCATTTCGCAAATTCTATGGTTGTCAAATTGATCTAATTTGCAAATATAGCCTGTCGTTAGGTCCAATGCTGTCTGACGTGTTTCATACCAATTGTTAGTCCGTTCCGTACACACTGACTGCGACTACGGATTACTACGTTTACCTAATCGAAATATGGGGCTCCTGCGAGTGTGACCGATCAACAGGGAATATTGACTGCTTTTAAGCTCATGATTTCACCTCTGGTATGTCCAGGGGTCCGGCTTATTGCCCCAATCGTAATGTTGTATTCTTTATAGCATTTATGAATTTGATCACCGTTCGTTTTTTCCCCATTTTCATCGTCAAGTTGAATCGTTTTCATGAACGAAATAATGAGCAACAACTCTGAGAACAACATATCGTTATGAAATAGAGTTCGAATAAATGATATTACCTATTCCAAATCATTCCTATTGAATTGGTGATATCACCTATTTGAATGGTGATATCACTCATTCGAGTAAGTGATCATACCTGCTATTCAAATTCATTCATTACCAAATCAATGTAAATAGCTTGTATTGCGAACTAGGATCTGTGATATTTTATTTCTAGTCACGGAGATATCAAATTGAATCGGTATTCTCACCTAGAAGAATGAATGATATAACATATTCGGAAAAAGTTATATCACTATTCAAAAAGGGATATCTGTTTAAATTGAACAGCTGATGCAAGGGGGGGGGGGTTAAATGGGGTAATGGGGGTTGCAACATCCTTGCCCGTTTGGTTGGTTGTACATTTTAAACGAAAAAGTTCATTTTTGTTATTCTGATATCACTAAATTCCAAAACCGTTCTTCATTCCATTGCACTTTTACATCGATATTAGGATTATTCAAATATAATATTTATATAGGCACTTCAATGATAAATAGTAAACTATTTACTTTAAAAATATTTACATTTAAAATATTTCATTTTAGGTACCTCAAGTAGAGAGTAAAAAAATACTTTATTATATTCTTTTTTGAATGTGCCTTTTTCGTATTAAACTTCCACAACATTTACCATATCATCATTTTGATACGACGGAAAAGGTGTTTACGAAAGCTCGAGAACGGTTAATTTTTAAGTCTGGTTCCCACCCCGCCACTCCTTGATCACTAGTGATATATAGTTTTATTATGTACCCATCATTGATATATACCCATCTAGTGATATCTAGTTGTATCTATGGTGGCAGGGGACAGTTTCTTTGGTTCTGAAACATGTGGGTAGGGGTAGGGGGTATACATCAAAGTCACATTATGACAGACTAATAAAAAAAATCCTATTTCCCTTTTATGTCAATACTTGTATTTCATATTGGTGTAGTTAATAAATTATGACCCTAAATTACATGTGATTTATATATACTGGTGCGGGTGCACAAAGCATGCTCTGAGCAGGTGCCCCTTTTTTGCTTTGCTTTTCTCTCATTTGGGCTAATCCGCAACCTGCTCCCCCCACCCCACCAGCACAGTACCAAACGTGGAGATTTAGACACTGTGCACAATCAAGAACCCTGTCCGCCCTTCTTAAAAATCTACCTTTCATATGGGGCCATCCACCTTCCCTCTCAGCTACAGATCTTTTGTTGGACCATGCATGTTTTCACCGGAATTTCTTCAGCAACTGACCATGTGTCTTAGTTTCGTATTTGCACCTATCTATATGCTAGGAATCATGGTGACACCTACATGTACATGTTGTATATCAACATTTTTATTAAGCACTCGGCTTCATTTGACATGTATCCTAAAATTATTCTACACATTTTTCCACATGTAATATCACTTCAAATATGGGGTATTTCCATTTTTTCAAAAAGTTGACCGGGCCTATAGTGCGAAACTGTCCCCTGCTACATATTAAGAGTAATTGCAGAATGTGAATGATAATTCCAAACTGAAGAATATTGAAATGTTTGTACACGTGTAAGGAATATCGTTATCCGCCAGACCCGATTGAAATAGAAACAAAATTGCGATCGATTTCTAAAGAAAACATATCGTTAAATACAACACATTTGCAATCTTGGAATTTTAGACCACCTTCAGAAAATTCATGATAGAAACTTTTAACGCTATAATATCATATCTATAATACACCATACCGATGCAGTATTGATACTTTGTTAAATATAGCAATTGGCTATTACCGGTAGTAAATTTCTTGTTGTTCAAGTGCTCGGTTTGGAGATTTGCAAATGTTTGCATTAAAATCCATTTTTTAAAGAAATATTTCATAACCAGCATTATTATTGAAACCCATTTTTTAAAGAAATATTAATAGAAATAATATAGCTACGCAACTAGTCGATTCCATGAATCCGTTTAATTTTGAGGAAATATATATAAAAGTTCTATATTGTTGAAATTGTCAGTCTTTGTATACGTATAGGATCGTCAGTCTATTTCGAACAGGGAGATTCTCAGTCTACCTTAAAGAGCAAGTCTCCAACTCAATTGCAAGTCTATCGCACCGATAGTATATAAAGATCATTTCTAACCGAGAAACAGCAATACAAGCAGAGACGCACGAAGTAACTCTGAAACAACTCAATACAGACCACAATATTTAACATGGCATCCCCACCAGGCGGTCCGATCGAGATTTGTTTCTCGTTTGATACGACTGGATCTATGTCCAGTTCCATCAATGCTGTTAAACAGAATGTCCAAGAAATGATTCAAAGACTTCAAACGGATATACCCGGTATCAGAATCGCTGTGTTCGCTCACGGAGACTACTGTGACCGGAATTCTTCTTATGTCACCAAGTACATAGACTTTTCTACAGACTTGAAGGAACTGTGTCAGTGGGTGAAAAACGTGGGCTCCACTGGGGGTGGCGACTCGGATGAGTGCTATGAACTGGTTTTGCACGAGGTTCAAAGTCTGACTTGGACGCCCGGAACTCAAAGGGCGCTTGTGATGATAGGTGATGCCCACCCACATGATGTGAATTACCCAGACAATAAATTGAAGCTGGACTGGAAGCAGGAAGTCGAAAAATTGGCAGTGATGGTGAGTAAATTACATGTTACATGATGACTAAAAATCGTCCTACCTTCCAATATTTGATTGTTAAACTCCACGACAATGTTACTTTATCTCTTTGCAAATATCATAGATTATATCAATTGTAAAATTGTAGGGTATCCGAGTGTATGGAGTGCAATGTAGAGCTTCGGGTGACAAAAGGACCCATGACTTCTACCAAACACTAGCCGACAAGACAGCAGGCAGACGAGTAGAACTAGACCAGTTCTCCAACCTGTTTGACTTCATAATGGCCATCTGCTACAGAGAACAAGGAGCCGAATTTCTGGACATCTATGAACAAGAAGTACGACAAAGAAACGCTAGAATGGGTCTTCATAAAGACTTGAATGCGATGTTTGGCGCACTCAAAGACGGAGAACCTTGTACGTCTTCATCCACTAAAGTGGCAGATTCGCCAAAGTCCAAAACACTTCCCTACAAGCCGGTCCTGAAAAAGGTGTCATCCTTGACAAAAGTTCCTTCCATTGTAAATCTGAAGAAAAAGACTTCAATCATTCACGGGGTCAAGAAAACAATCGCCAAAAGGTCTCCTCGCTCTGCTGTGGATAGAAAGAAAGCGAAATCTCTGGCCATTTCGTGTCAGAAGGTATTAAAGTTTAAGTAATGTTTTCTATATATTAAGAAGAATAACGTTATGAAGTTGGAAGTAAAATTAACATTTGACATCTAATGATAATCCTATTTCACAATACTGTAATTTAGATTCCAATATATCAAAATGTTGCAATTCTATATGACTGGAATATTTCTTTTGCAGATTGATACGCTAAGAAAATTGAAGAGGGAAATTGTCCCAGAGACGAATTTCTCTATGAGCAGGATACAATGGTCACCATGGGAACTCGCCATTGCTCCCAGTAGACCGGAAGATGACGCTGAATGGGTAGAAAGACACAGAGGAAGAAGGGGTTTCCGAAAATCTACCATCTGTGGAGGAAAGACATTCCCCGCAGCTGTGTACGAGTTCTCGGTGAGGAAAACTGGTGATTCCAAACGTTTTGTTGCGTACTGTAAAATGTCTTCGGGATTTACCAAAACAAGGTGTTGGGAATCCCGTCTTTTATCCGATTCGAACGTTCGATCTCAAGTGAACAAAATGGTATCCTTAGGATATTACGTGTTTGTGCGCAGATGTTTGGTAACAGACTGTAACAAGAACACGATAAAGAAGTCTCTTTTACGATATGACTATGCATGGAGACGTGTAAGAAATGTTAGAGAATCTCACAGGGATATGGAGATGGTTTAACAGTGGCGTCTACCGTGAAGACATAAACAGCAGCTATAATAATTATATTTTGTATGCTCACATCTGTATGTGAATCATTTGGATGACCTCATATTGTTATTTCATTACCTCATATTGTTACAATATATTTTGATTCTGTAATAAATTTCAAAATACATACGTGGTGAATGTAGTTTTATGTCATGCAGGCTTGTACTTGACAAACTAAGGTGTATGTGGTATATTCATGTGTGTGTGGAGGGTGTCTCTGTAGCTACCAGGCTAGACAAATCTCGTATTTCGCTTGAAGACGATCCTGTGCACCGAGCAATGAAATGCCTTTTCCACATTCCTTCATTCAACTATCCTCTCGCTTGCCTTATGATTCTCCTTCTTTCACCCTCACAGTTCATGTTCCCTCGTGGCTCCAGCGACTTTAATCTGTTCATAAGATATGCTTTAAATTGAAATAAATAATGCACCGGTGGTAGAAAATGTACTCGTTAGTAAGCCACCGACTCGTGATGTGAATTCCAAGATGATGCGATATGCTAAACTTAACACCTAACACTGGTATACCTGCTAGCCTACTAGTATTTATATAAATAAAAACAACTTCAAATGGAAATGTCCAAGAATTATTTATTTGAGTAGGCAATATCTCGTATTCATTTTGAATCAGTGAGATGACCTATTTGCATTTCGCAAATTCTATGGTTGTCAAATTGATCTAATTTGCAAATATAGCCTGTCGTTAGGTCCAATGCTGTCTGACGTGTTTCATACCAATTGTTAGTCCGTTCCGTACACACTGACTGCGACTACGGATTACTACGTTTACCTAATCGAAATATGGGGCTCCTGCGAGTGTGACCGATCAACAGGGAATATTGACTGCTTTTAAGCTCATGATTTCACCTCTGGTATGTCCAGGGGTCCGGCTTATTGCCCCAATCGTAATGTTGTATTCTTTATAGCATTTATGAATTTGATCACCGTTCGTTTTTTCCCCATTTTCATCGTCAAGTTGAATCGTTTTCATGAACGAAATAATGAGCAACAACTCTGAGAACAACATATCGTTATGAAATAGAGTTCGAATAAATGATATTACCTATTCCAAATCATTCCTATTGAATTGGTGATATCACCTATTTGAATGGTGATATCACTCATTCGAGTAAGTGATCATACCTGCTATTCAAATTCATTCATTACCAAATCAATGTAAATAGCTTGTATTGCGAACTAGGATCTGTGATATTTTATTTCTAGTCACGGAGATATCAAATTGAATCGGTATTCTCACCTAGAAGAATGAATGATATAACATATTCGGAAAAAGTTATATCACTATTCAAAAAGGGATATCTGTTTAAATTGAACAGCTGATGCAAGGGGGGGGGGTTAAATGGGGTAATGGGGGTTGCAACATCCTTGCCCGTTTGGTTGGTTGTACATTTTAAACGAAAAAGTTCATTTTTGTTATTCTGATATCACTAAATTCCAAAACCGTTCTTCATTCCATTGCACTTTTACATCGATATTAGGATTATTCAAATATAATATTTATATAGGCACTTCAATGATAAATAGTAAACTATTTACTTTAAAAATATTTACATTTAAAATATTTCATTTTAGGTACCTCAAGTAGAGAGTAAAAAAATACTTTATTATATTCTTTTTTGAATGTGCCTTTTTCGTATTAAACTTCCACAACATTTACCATATCATCATTTTGATACGACGGAAAAGGTGTTTACGAAAGCTCGAGAACGGTTAATTTTTAAGTCTGGTTCCCACCCCGCCACTCCTTGATCACTAGTGATATATAGTTTTATTATGTACCCATCATTGATATATACCCATCTAGTGATATCTAGTTGTATCTATGGTGGCAGGGGACAGTTTCTTTGGTTCTGAAACATGTGGGTAGGGGTAGGGGGTATACATCAAAGTCACATTATGACAGACTAATAAAAAAAATCCTATTTCCCTTTTATGTCAATACTTGTATTTCATATTGGTGTAGTTAATAAATTATGACCCTAAATTACATGTGATTTATATATACTGGTGCGGGTGCACAAAGCATGCTCTGAGCAGGTGCCCCTTTTTTGCTTTGCTTTTCTCTCATTTGGGCTAATCCGCAACCTGCTCCCCCCACCCCACCAGCACAGTACCAAACGTGGAGATTTAGACACTGTGCACAATCAAGAACCCTGTCCGCCCTTCTTAAAAATCTACCTTTCATATGGGGCCATCCACCTTCCCTCTCAGCTACAGATCTTTTGTTGGACCATGCATGTTTTCACCGGAATTTCTTCAGCAACTGACCATGTGTCTTAGTTTCGTATTTGCACCTATCTATATGCTAGGAATCATGGTGACACCTACATGTACATGTTGTATATCAACATTTTTAATAAGCACTCGGCTTCATTTGACATGTATCCTAAAATTATTCTACACATTTTTCCACATGTAATATCACTTCAAATATGGGGTATTTCCATTTTTTCAAAAAGTTGACCGGGCCTATAGTGCGAAACTGTCCCCTGCTACATATTAAGAGTAATTGCAGAATGTGAATGATAATTCCAAACTGAAGAATATTGAAATGTTTGTACAAGTGTAAGGAATATTGTTATCCGCCAGACCCGATTAAAATAGAAACAAAATTGCGATCGATTTCTAAAGAAAACATATCGTTAAATACAACACATTTGCAATCTTGGAATTTTAGACCACCTTCAGAAAATTCATGATAGAAACTTTTAACGCTATATAATATCATATCTATAATACACCATACCGATGCAGTATTGATACTTTGTTAAATATAGCAATTGGCTATTACCGGTAGTAAATTTCTTGTTGTTCAAGTGCTCGGTTTGGAGATTTGCAAATGTTTGCATTAAAACCCATTTTTTAAAGAAATATTTCATAACCAGCATTATTATTGAAACCCATTTTTTAAAGAAATATTAATAGAAATAATATAGCTACGCAACTAGTCGATTCCATGAATCCGTTTAATTTTGATGAAATATATTATATAAAAGTTCTATATTGTTGAAATTGTCAGTCTTTGTATACGTATAGGATCGTCAGTCTATTTCGAACAGGGAGATTCTCAGTCTACCTTAAAGAGCAAGTCTCCAACTCAATTGCAAGTCTATCGCACCGATAGTATATAAAGATCATTTCTAACCGAGAAACAGCAATACAAGCAGAGACGCACGAAGTAACTCTGAAACAACTCAATACAGACCACAATATTTAACATATGGCATCCCCACCAGGCGGTCCGATCGAGATTTGTTTCTCGTTTGATACGACTGGATCTATGTCCAGTTCCATCAATGCTGTTAAACAGAATGTCCAAGAAATGATTCAAAGACTTCAAACGGATATACCCGGTATCAGAATCGCTGTGTTCGCTCACGGAGACTACTGTGACCGGAATTCTTCTTATGTCACCAAGTACATAGACTTTTCTACAGACTTGAAGGAACTGTGTCAGTGGGTGAAAAACGTGGGCTCCACGGGGGGTGGCGACTCGGATGAGTGCTATGAACTGGTTTTGCACGAGGTTCAAAGTCTGACTTGGACGCCCGGAACTCAAAGGGCGCTTGTGATGATAGGTGATGCCCACCCACATGATGTGAATTACCCAGACAATAAATTGAAGCTGGACTGGAAGCAGGAAGTCGAAAAATTGGCAGTGATGGTGAGTAAATTACATGTTACATGATGACTAAAAATCGTCCTACCTTCCAATATTTGATTGTTAAACTCCACGACAATGTTACTTTATCTCTTTGCAAATATCATAGATTATATCAATTGTAAAATTGTAGGGTATCCGAGTGTATGGAGTGCAATGTAGAGCTTCGGGTGACAAAAGGACCCATGACTTCTACCAAACACTAGCCGACAAGACAGCAGGCAGACGAGTAGAACTAGACCAGTTCTCCAACCTGTTTGACTTCATAATGGCCATCTGCTACAGAGAACAGGGAGCCGAATTTCTGGACATCTATGAACAAGAAGTACGACAAAGAAACGCTAGAATGGGTCTTCATAAAGACTTGAATGCGATGTTTGGCGCACTCAAAGACGGAGAACCTTGTACGTCTTCATCCACTAAAGTGGCAGATTCGCCAAAGTCCAAAACACTTCCCTACAAGCCGGTCCTGAAAAAGGTGTCATCCTTGACAAAAGTTCCTTCCATTGTAAATCTGAAGAAAAAGACTTCAATCATTCACGGGGTCAAGAAAACAATCGCCAAAAGGTCTCCTCGCTCTGCTGTGGATAGAAAGAAAGCGAAATCTCTGGCCATTTCGTGTCAGAAGGTATTAAAGTTTAAGTAATGTTTTCTATATATTAAGAAGAATAACGTTATGAAGTTGGAAGTAAAATTAACATTTGACATCTAATGATAATCCTATTTCACAATACTGTAATTTAGATTCCAATATATCAAAATGTTGCAATTCTATATGACTGGAATATTTCTTTTGCAGATTGATACGCTAAGAAAATTGAAGAGGGAAATTGTCCCAGAGACGAATTTCTCTATGAGCAAGATACAATGGTCACCATGGGAACTCGCCATTGCTCCCAGTAGACCGGAAGATGATGCTGAATGGGTAGAAAGATACAGAGGAAGAAGGGGTTTCCGAAAATCTACCATCTGTGGAGGAAAGACATTCCCCGCAGCTGTGTACGAGTTCTCGGTGAGGAAAACTGGTGATTCCAAACGTTTTGTTGCGTACTGTAAAATGTCTTCGGGATTTACCAAAACAAGGTGTTGGGAATCCCGTCTTTTATCCGATTCGGACGTTCGATCTCAAGTGAACAAAATGGTATCCTTAGGATATTACGTGTTTGTGCGCAGATGTTTGGTAACAGACTGTAACAAGAACACGATAAAGAAGTCTCTTTTACGATATGACTATGCATGGAGACGTGTAAGAAATGTTAGAGAATCTCACAGGGATATGGAGATGGTTTAACAGTGGCGTCTACCGTGAAGACATAAACAGCAGCTATAATAATTAGGTTTTGTATGCTCACATCTGTATGTGAATCATTTGGATGACCTCATATTGTTATTTCATTACCTCATATTGTTACAATATATTTTGATTCTGTAATAAATTTCAAAATACATACGTGGTGAATGTAGTTTTATGTCATGCAGGCTTGTACTTGACAAACTAAGGTGTATGTGGTATATTCATGTGTGTGTGGAGGGTGTCTCTGTAGCTACCAGGCTAGACAAATCTCGTATTTCGCTTGAAGACGATCCTGTGCACCGAGCAATGAAATGCCTTTTCCAAATTCCTTCATTCAACTATCCTCTCGCTTGCCTTATGATTCTCCTTCTTTCACCCTCACAGTTCATGTTCCCTCGTGGCTCCAGCGACTTTAATCTGTTCATAAGATATGCTTTAAATTGAAATAAATAATGCACCGGTGGTAGAAAATGTACTCGTTAGTAAGCCACCGACTCGTGATGTGAATTCCAAGATGATGCGATATGCTAAACTTAACACCTAACACTGGTATACCTGCTAGCCTACTAGTATTTATATAAATAAAAACAACTTCAAATGGAAATGTCCAAGAATTATTTATTTGAGTAGGCAATATCTCGTATTCATTTTGAATCAGTGAGATGACCTATTTGCATTTCGCAAATTCTATGGTTGTCAAATTGATCTAATTTGCAAATATAGCCTGTCGTTAGGTCCAATGCTGTCTGACGTGTTTCATACCAATTGTTAGTCCGTTCCGTACACACTGACTGCGACTACGGATTACTACGTTTACCTAATCGAAATATGGGGCTCGTGCGAGTGTGACCGATCAACAGGGAATATTGACTGCTTTTAAGCTCATGATTTCACCTCTGGTATGTCCAGGGGTCCGGCTTATTGCCCCAATCGTAATGTTGTATTCTTTATAGCATTTATGAATTTGATGACCGTTCGTTTTTTCCCCATTTTCATCGTCAAGTTGAATCGTTTTCATGAACGAAATAATGAGCAACAACTCTGAGAACAACATATCGTTATGAAATAGAGTTCGAATAAATGATATTACCTATTCCAAATCATTCCTATTGAATTGGTGATATCACCTATTTGAATGGTGATATCACTCATTCGAGTAAGTGATCATACCTGCTATTCAAATTCATTCATTACCAAATCAATGTAAATAGCTTGTATTGCGAACTAGGATCTGTGATATTTTATTTCTAGTCACGGAGATATCAAATTGAATCGGTATTCTCACCTAGAAGAATGAATGATATAACATACTCGGAAAAAGTTATATCACTATTCAAAAAGGGATATCTGTTTAAATTGAACAGCTGATGCAAGGGGGGGGGGTTAAATGGGGTAATGGGGGTTGCAACATCCTTGCCCGTTTGGTTGGTTGTACATTTTAAACGAAAAAGTTCATTTTTGTTATTCTGATATCACTAAATTCCAAAACCGTTCTTCATTCCATTGCACTTTTACATCGATATTAGGATTATTCAAATATAATATTTATATAGGCACTTCAATGAAAAATAGTAAACTATTTACTTTAAAAATATTTACATTTAAAATATTTCATTTTAGGTACCTCAAGTAGAGAGTAAAAAAATACTTTATTATATTCTTTTTTGAATGTGCCTTTTTCGTATTAAACTTCCACAACATTTACCATATCATCATTTTGATACGACGGAAAAGGTGTTTACGAAAGCTCGAGAACGGTTAATTTTTAAGTCTGGTTCCCACCCCGCCACTCCTTGATCACTAGTGATATATAGTTTTATTATGTACCCATCATTGATATATACCCATCTAGTGATATCTAGTTGTATCTATGGTGGCAGGGGACAGTTTCTTTGGTTCTGAAACATGTGGGTAGGGGTAGGGGGTATACATCAAAGTCACATTATGACAGACTAATAAAAAAAATCCTATTTCCCTTTTATGTCAATACTTGTATTTCATATTGGTGTAGTTAATAAATTATGACCCTAAATTACATGTGATTTATATATACTGGTGCGGGTGCACAAAGCATGCTCTGAGCAGGTGCCCCTTTTTTGCTTTGCTTTTCTCTCATTTGGGCTAATCCGCAACCTGCTCCCCCCCACCCCCCACCCCACCAGCACAGTACCAAACGTGGAGATTTAGACACTGTGCACAATCAAGAACCCTGTCCGCCCTTCTTAAAAATCTACCTTTCATATGGGGCCATCCACCTTCCCTCTCAGCTACAGATCTTTTGTTGGACCATGCATGTTTTCACCGGAATTTCTTCAGCAACTGACCATGTGTCTTAGTTTCGTATTTGCACCTATCTATATGCTAGGAATCATGGTGACACCTACATGTACATGTTGTATATCAACATTTTTAATAAGCACTCGGCTTCATTTGACATGTATCCTAAAATTATTCTACACATTTTTCCACATGTAATATCACTTCAAATATGGGGTATTTCCATTTTTTCAAAAAGTTGACCGGGCCTATAGTGCGAAACTGTCCCCTGCTACATATTAAGAGTAATTGCAGAATGTGAATGATAATTCCAAACTGAAGAATATTGAAATGTTTGTACAAGTGTAAGGAATATTGTTATCCGCCAGACCCGATTAAAATAGAAACAAAATTGCGATCGATTTCTAAAGAAAACATATCGTTAAATACAACACATTTGCAATCTTGGAATTTTAGACCACCTTCAGAAAATTCATGATAGAAACTTTTAACGCTATATAATATCATATCTATAATACACCATACCGATGCAGTATTGATACTTTGTTAAATATAGCAATTGGCTATTACCGGTAGTAAATTTCTTGTTGTTCAAGTGCTCGGTTTGGAGATTTGCAAATGTTTGCATTAAAACCCATTTTTTAAAGAAATATTTCATAACCAGCATTATTATTGAAACCCATTTTTTAAAGAAATATTAATAGAAATAATATAGCTACGCAACTAGTCGATTCCATGAATCCGTTTAATTTTGATGAAATATATTATATAAAAGTTCTATATTGTTGAAATTGTCAGTCTTTGTATACGTATAGGATCGTCAGTCTATTTCGAACAGGGAGATTCTCAGTCTACCTTAAGGAGCAAGTCTCCAACTCAATTGCAAGTCTATCGCACCGATAGTATATAAAGATCATTTCTAACCGAGAAACAGCAATACAAGCAGAGACGCACGAAGTAACTCTGAAACAACTCAATACAGACCACAATATTTAACATATGGCATCCCCACCAGGCGGTCCGATCGAGATTTGTTTCTCGTTTGATACGACTGGATCTATGTCCAGTTCCATCAATGCTGTTAAACAGAATGTCCAAGAAATGATTCAAAGACTTCAAACGGATATACCCGGTATCAGAATCGCTGTGTTCGCTCACGGAGACTACTGTGACCGGAATTCTTCTTATGTCACCAAGTACATAGACTTTTCTACAGACTTGAAGGAACTGTGTCAGTGGGTGAAAAACGTGGGCTCCACGGGGGGTGGCGACTCGGATGAGTGCTATGAACTGGTTTTGCACGAGGTTCAAAGTCTGACTTGGACGCCCGGAACTCAAAGGGCGCTTGTGATGATAGGTGATGCCCACCCACATGATGTGAATTACCCAGACAATAAATTGAAGCTGGACTGGAAGCAGGAAGTCGAAAAATTGGCAGTGATGGTGAGTAAATTACATGTTACATGATGACTAAAAATCGTCCTACCTTCCAATATTTGATTGTTAAACTCCACGACAATGTTACTTTATCTCTTTGCAAATATCATAGATTATATCAATTGTAAAATTGTAGGGTATCCGAGTGTATGGAGTGCAATGTAGAGCTTCGGGTGACAAAAGGACCCATGACTTCTACCAAACACTAGCCGACAAGACAGCAGGCAGACGAGTAGAACTAGACCAGTTCTCCAACCTGTTTGACTTCATAATGGCCATCTGCTACAGAGAACAGGGAGCCGAATTTCTGGACATCTATGAACAAGAAGTACGACAAAGAAACGCTAGAATGGGTCT